>NW_026778977.1:325000-445000 GCF_030144855.1 Hypanus sabinus | reverse complement strand
GTGTGTATGAGTGTGTGTGTGTCTGTGTCTGTGTGTGGGTGTGTGTGAGTGTGTGTGTGTGTGTGTGTGTGTGTATGTGAGTGTGTGTGTGTGTGTGTGTTAATCTGGGTTAGGGTTACTAAACGAGTACACCAAGATCTTGCCCCTCGCAGTATCCCTCCTCCTCACTTGTTCAAAGTTGCTAGTAAAGTTATTATCTGTCACCGTATACAACCCAGAGATGCATTTTCTTGCGGGCATACGCAATAAATCTCTAGGATAACGGTCACAACAGAATCAACTAAAGATGGCCCAGCATGAGCATTCAACCAGAGTGCAGAGGACAACAAACTGTTCAAATACAAAAAGAAAACAATAATAAATAAATAAGCAATAATTTTCAAGAACATGAGATTCTGAAATTGAGTCCAATGTCAGAAGGAACACTTCAATGATGGGATAAGTGAAGTTATCCCTTTGGTTCAGGAGCCTGATGGTTGAGGGGTAATAACTGTTCCTGAACCTAGTGGGGTGGGTCTTGAGGCTCCTGTACCTCCTTCCTGATGGTTGAGGGGTAATAACTGTCTCTGAACCTGGTGGTGTGGGACCTGAGGCTGCTCTACCTCCTTCCTGATGGTTGAGGGGTAATAACAGTTCCTGACCCTTCTGGTGTGGGACCTGAGGCTCCTGTACCACCTTCCTGATGGTTGAAGGGTAATAACTGTTCCTGAACCTGGTGGTGCGGGTCCTGAGGCTCCTGTACCTCCTTCCTGATGGCTGAGGGGTAATAACTGTTCCTGAACCTGGTGGTGTGGGTCTTGAGGCTCCTGTACCTCCTTCCTGATGGTTGAGGGGTATTAACTGTCCCTGAACCTGGTGGTGTGGGACCTGAGGCTGCTCTACCTCCTTCCTGATGGTTGAGGGGTAATAACAGTTCCTGACCCTGGTGGTGTGGGACCTGAGGCTCCTGTACCACCTTCGTGATGGTTGAAGGGTAATAACTGTTCCTGACCCTGGTGGTGCGGGTCCTGAGGCTCCTGTACCTCCTTCCTGATGGTTGAGGGGTAATAACTGTTCCTGAACCTGGTATTGTGGGACCTGAGACTCCTGTACCTTCTTCCTGATGATTGAGGGGTAATAACTGTTCCTGAACCTGGTGGTGTGTGTCCTGAGGCTCCTGTACTTCCTTCCTGATGATTGAGGTGTAATAACTGTTCCTGAACCAGGTGGTGTGTGTCCTGAGGCTCCCGTACCTCCTTCCTGATGGCTGAGGGGTAATAACTGTCCCTGAATCTGGTGGTGTGTGTCCTAAGGCTCCACTACCTCCTTCCTGATGGCTGAGGGGTAATAACTGTTCCTGAACCTGGTGGTGTGTGTCCTGAGGCTCCTGTACCTCCTTCCTGATGGTTGAGCGGTAATAACTGTCCCTGAACCTGGTGGTGTGTGTCCTGAGGCTCCTGTACCTCCTTCCTGATAGTTGAGGGGTTAATAACTGTTCCTGAACCTGGTGGTGTGAGTCCTGAGCCTCCTGTACCTCCTTCCTGATGGTTGGGAGGTAATAACTGTTTCTGAACCTGGTGGTGTGGGTCCTGAGGCTCCTGTACCTCCTTCCTGATGGTTGGGAGGTAATAACTGTTTCTGAACCTGGTGGTGTGGGTCCTGAGGCTCCTGTACATCCTTCCTGATGGTTGAGGGGTAGTAACTGTTCCTGAACCTGGTTGTGTGGGTCCTTAGGCTCCTGTACCTCCTTCCTGATGGTTGAGGGTAATTACTGTTCCTGAACCTGGTGGTGTGCGTCCTGAGGCTCCTGTACCTCCTTCCTGATGGTTGAGGAGTAATAACTGTTCCTGAACCTGGTTGTGTGTGTCCCGAGGCTCCTGTACCTCCTTCCTGATGGATGAGGGGTAATAACTGTTCCTGAAACTGGTTGTGTGGGTCCTGAGGCTACTGTACCTCCTTCCTGATGGCTGAGGGGTAATAACTGTTCCTGAACCTGGTGGTGTGTGTCCTGAGGCTCCTGTACCTCCTTCCTGATGATTGAGGGGTAATAACAGTTCCTGAACCTTGTGGTGTGTGTCCTGAGGCTCCTGTACCTCCTTCCTGATGGTTGAGGGGTAATAACTGTCCCTGAACCTGGTGGTGTGTGTCCTGAGGCTCCACTACCTCCTTCCTGATAGTTGAGGGGTTAATAACTGTTCCTGAACCTGGTGGTGTGAGTCCTGAGGCTCCTGTACCTCCTTCCTGATGGTTGGGAGGTAATAACTGTTTCTGAACCTGGTGGAGTGGGTCCTGAGGCTCCTGTACCTCCTTCCTGATGGTTGAGGGGTGATAACTGTTCCTGAATCTGGTGGTGTGTGTCCTGAAGCTCCTGTACCTCCTTCCTGATGGTTGAGGGGTAGTAACTGTTCCTGAACCTGGCTGTGTGGGTCCTTAGGCTCCAGTACCTCCTTCCTGATTGTTGACAGTAATTACTGTTCCTGAACCTGGTGGTGTGCGTCCCGAGGCTCCTGTACCTCCTTCCTGATGGTTGAGGGGTAATAACTGTTCCTGAAACTGGTTGTGTGTGTCCTGAGGCTCCTGCAGTTCCTTCCTGATGGTTGAGGGGTAATAACTGTCCCTGAACCTGGTGGAGTGCGACCTGAGGCTCCTATACCTCCTTCCTGATTGCTGAGTGGTAATAACTGCTCCTGAACCTGGTGGTGCGTGTCCCGAGGCTCCTGTACCTCCATCCTGATGGCTGAGGGGTAATAACTGATCTTGAACCTGGTGGTGTGTGACCCAAGGCTCCTGTACCTCCTTCCTGATTGCTGATTGGTAATAACTGCTCCTGAACCTGGTGGTCTGGGACCTGAGGCTCCTGTACCTCCTTCCTGATGGCTGAGGGGTAATAACTGTCCCTGAATCTGGGGGTGTGTGTCCCGAGGCTCCTGTACATTCTTCCTGATGATTGAGGGGTAATAACTGTTCCTGAACCTGGTGTTGTGTGTCCTGAGGCTCCTGTACTTCCTTCCTGATGATTGAGGGGTAATAACAGTTCCTGAACCTTGTGGTGTGTGTCCTGAGGCTCCTGTACCTCCTTCCTGATGGTTGAGGGGTAATAACTGTCCCTGAACCTGGTGGTGTGTGTCCTGAGGCTCCACTACCTCCTTCCTGATAGCTGAGGGGTTAATAACTGTTCCTGAACCTGGTGGTGTGTGTCCTGAGGCTCCTGTACCTCCTTCCTGATAGTTGAGGGGTAATAACTGTTCCTGAACCTGGTTGTGTGTGTCCCGAGGCTCCTGTACCTCCTTCCTGATGGATGAGGGGTAATAACTGTTCCTGAAACTGGTTGAGTGGATCCTGAGGCTCCTGTACCTCCTTCCTGATGGCTGAGGGGTAATAACTGTCACTGAACCTGGTGGTGTGTGTCCTGAGGCTCCTGTACCTCCTTCCTGATAGCTGAGGGGTTAATAACTGTTCCTGAACCTGGTGGTGTGTGTCCTGAGGCTCCTGTACCTCCTTCCTGATAGTTGAGGGGTTAATAACTGTTCCTGAACCTGGTGGTGTGAGTCCTGAGGCTCCTGTACCTCCTTCCTGATGGTTGGGAGGTAATAACTGTTTCTGAACCTGGTGGTGTGGGTCCTGAGGCTCCTGTACCTCCTTCCTGATGGCTGAGGGGTAATAACTGTCCCTGAACCTGGTGGTGTGTGTCCTGAGGCTCCACTACCTCCTTCCTGATGGCTGAGGGGTAATAACTGTCCCTGAACCTGGTGGTGTGTGTCCTGAGGCTCCACTACCTCCTTCCTGATGGTTGAGCGGTAATAACTGTCCCTGAACCTGGTGGTGTGTGTCCTGTGGCTCCACTACTTCCTTCCTGATGGCTGAGGGGTAATAACTGTTTCTGAACCTGGTGGTGCGGGTCCTGAGGCTCCTGTACCTCCTTCCTGATGGTTGGGAGGTAATAACTGTTTCTGAACCTGGTGGTGTGGGTCCTGAGGCTCCTGTACATCCTTCCTGATGGTTGAGGGGTAGTAACTGTTCCTGAACCTGGTTGTGTGGGTCCTGAGGCTCCACTACCTCCTTCCTGATAGCTGAGGGGTTAATAACTGTCCCTGAACCTGGTGGAGTGTCTCCTGAGGCTCCTGTACCTCCTTCCTGATGGCTGAGGTGTAATAACTGTCCCTGAATCTGGTGGTGTGTGTCCCGAGGCTCCTGTACCTCCTTCCTGATGGTTGAGGGGTAATAACTGTCCCTGAACCTGGTGGTGTGTGTCCTGAGGCTCCACTACCTCCTTCCTGATAGCTGAGGGGTAAATAACTGTTCCTGAACCTGGTGGTGTGTGTCCTGAGGCTCCTGTACCTCCTTCCTGATAGTTGAGGGGTAATAACTGTTCCTGAACCTGGTTGTGTGTGTCCCGAGGCTCCTGTACCTCCTTCCTGATGGATGAGGGGTAATAACTGTTCCTGAAACTGTTTGAGTGGATCCTGAGGCTCCTGTACCTCCTTCCTGATGGCTGAGGGGTAATAACTGTCACTGAACCTGGTGGTGTGTGTCCTGAGGCTTCTGTACCTCCTTCCTGATAGCTGAGGGGTTAATAACTGTTCCTGAACCTGGTGGTGTGTGTCCTGAGGCTCCTGTACCTCCTTCCTGATAGTTGAGGGGTTAATAACTGTTCCTGAACCTGGTGGTGTGAGTCCTGAGGCTCCTGTACCTCCTTCCTGATGGTTGGGAGGTAATAACTGTTTCTGAACCTGGTGGTGTGGGTCCTGAGGCTCCTGTACCTCCTTCCTGATGGTTGGGAGGTAATAACTGTTTCTGAACCTGGTGGTGTGGGTCCTGAGGCTCCTGTACATCCTTCCTGATGGTTGAGGGGTAGTAACTGTTCCTGAACCTGGTTGTGTGGGTCCTGAGGCTCCACTACCTCCTTCCTGATAGCTGAGGTGTTAATAACTGTCCCTGAACCTGGTGGAGTGTCTCCTGAGGCTCCTGTACCTCCTTCCTGATGGCTGAGGTGTAATAACTGTCCCTGAATCTGGGGGTGTGTGTCCCGAGGCTCCTGTACCTCCTTCCTGATGGCTGAGGGGTTAATAACTGTTCCTGAACCTGGTGGTGTGAGTCCTGAGGCTCCTGTACCTCCTTCCTGATGGATGGGAGGTAATAACTGTTTCTGAACCTGGTGGTGTGGGTCCTGAGGCTCCTGTACCTCCTTCCTGATGGTTGAGGGGTGATAACCGTTCCTGAAACTGGTGGTGTGTGTCCTGAAGCTCCTGTACCTGCTTCCTGATGGCTGAGGGGTAATAACTGTTCCTGAACCTGGTGGTGTGTGTCCTGAGGCTCCTGCAGTTCCTTCCTGATGGTTGACGGGTAATAACTGTCCCTGAAGCTGGTGGTGTGTGTCCCGAGGCTCCTGTACCTTCTTCCTGATGATTGAGGGGTAATAACTGTTCCTGAACCTGGTGTTGTGTGTCCTGAGGCTCCTGTACTTCCTTCCTGATGATTGAGGGGTAATAACAGTTCCTGAACCTTGTGGTGTGTGTCCTGAGGCTCCTGTACCTCCTTCCTGATGGCTGAGGGGTAATAACTGTCCCTGAACCTGGTGGTGTGTGTCCTGAGGCTCCACTACCTCCTTCCTGATGGCTGTGGGGTAATAACTGTCCCTGAACCTGGTGGTGTGTGTCCTGAGGCTCCTGTACCTCCTTCCTGATGGTTGAGGGTAATTACTGTTCCTGAACCTGGTGGTGTGCGTCCTGAGGCTCCTGTACCTCCTTCCTGATGGTTGAGGAGTAATAACTGTTCCTGAACCTGGTTGTGTGTGTCCCGAGGCTCCTGTACCTCCTTCCTGATGGATGAGGGGTAATAACTGTTCCTGAAACTGGTTGTGTGGGTCCTGAGGCTACTGTACCTCCTTCCTGATGGCTGAGGGGTAATAACTGTTCCTGAACCTGGTGGTGTATGTCCTGAGGCTCCTGTACCTCCTTCCTGATAGTTGAGGGGTTAATAACTGTTCCTGAACCTGGTGGTGTGAGTCCTGAGGCTCCTGTACCTCCTTCCTGATGGTTGGGAGGTAATAACTGTTTCTGAACCTGGTGGAGTGGGTCCTGAGGCTCCTGTACCTCCTTCCTGATGGTTGAGGGGTGATAACTGTTCCTGAATCTGGTGGTGTGTGTCCTGAAGCTCCTGTACCTCCTTCCTGATGGTTGAGGGGTAGTAACTGTTCCTGAACCTGGCTGTGTGGGTCCTTAGGCTCCTGTACCTCCTTCCTGATTGTTGACAGTAATTACTGTTCCTGAACCTGGTGGTGTGCGTCCCGAGGCTCCTGTACCTCCTTCCTGATGGTTGAGGGGTAATAACTGTTCCTGAAACTGGTTGTGTGTGTCCTGAGGCTCCTGTAGTTCCTTCCTGATGGTTGAGGGGTAATAACTGTCCCTGAACCTGGTGGAGTGCGACCTGAGGCTCCTATACCTCCTTCCTGATTGCTGAGTGGTAATAACTGCTCCTGAACCTGGTGGTGTGTGTCCCGAGGCTCCTGTACCTCCATCCTGATGGCTGAGGGGTAATAACTGATCTTGAACCTGGTGGTGTGTGACCCAAGGCTCCTGTACCTCCTTCCTGATTGCTGATTGGTAATAACTGCTCCTAAACCTGGTGGTCTGGGACCTGAGGCTCCTGTACCTCCTTCCTGATGGCTGAGGGGTAATAACTGTCCCTGAATCTGGGGGTGTGTGTCCCGAGGCTCCTGTACATTCTTCCTGATGATTGAGGGGTAATAACTGTTCCTGAACCTGGTGTTGTGTGTCCTGAGGCTCCTGTACTTCCTTCCTGATGATTGAGGGGTAATAACAGTTCCTGAACCTTGTGGTGTGTGTCCTGAGGCTCCTGTACCTCCTTCCTGATGGTTGAGGGGTAATAACTGTCCCTGAACCTGGTGGTGTGTGTCCTGAGGCTCCACTACCTCCTTCCTGATAGCTGAGGGGTTAATAACTGTTCCTGAACCTGGTGGTGTGTGTCCTGAGGCTCCTGTACCTCCTTCCTGATAGTTGTGGGGTAATAACTGTTCCTGAACCTGGTTGTGTGTGTCCCGAGGCTCCTGTACCTCCTTCCTGATGGATGAGGGGTAATAACTGTTCCTGAAACTGGTTGAGTGGATCCTGAGGCTCCTGTACCTCCTTCCTGATGGCTGAGGGGTAATAACTGTCACTGAACCTGGTGGTGTGTGTCCTGAGGCTCCTGTACCTCCTTCCTGATAGCTGAGGGGTTAATAACTGTTCCTGAACCTGGTGGTGTGTGTCCTGAGGCTCCTGTACCTCCTTCCTGATAGTTGAGGGGTTAATAACTGTTCCTGAACCTGGTGGTGTGAGTCCTGAGGCTCCTGTACCTCCTTCCTGATGGTTGGGAGGTAATAACTGTTTCTGAACCTGGTGGTGTGGGTCCTGAGGCTCCTGTACCTCCTTCCTGATGGTTGGGAGGTAATAACTGTTTCTGAACCTGGTGGTGTGGGTCCTGAGGCTCCTGTACATCCTTCCTGATGGTTGAGGGGTAGTAACTGTTCCTGAACCTGGTTGTATGGGTCCTGAGGCTCCACTACCTCCTTCCTGATAGCTGAGGGGTTAATAACTGTCCCTGAACCTGGTGGAGTGTCTCCTGAGGCTCCTGTACCTCCTTCCTGATGGCTGAGGTGTAATAACTGTCCCTGAATCTGGGGGTGTGTGTCCCGAGGCTCCTGTACCTCCTTCCTGATGGCTGAGGGGTAATAACTGTCCCTGAACCTGGTGGTGTGGGTCCTGAGGCTCCACTACCTCCTTCCTGATGGCTGAGGGGTAATAACTGTCCCTGAACCTGGTGGTGTGTGTCCTGAGGCTCCACTACCTCCTTCCTGATGGTTGAGCGGTAATAACTGTCCCTGAACCTGGTGGTGTGTGTCCTGTGGCTCCACTACTTCCTTCCTGATGGCTGAGGGGTAATAACTGTTTCTGAACCTGGTGGTGCGGGTCCTGAGGCTCCTGTACCTCCTTCCTGATGGTTGGGAGGTAATAACTGTTTCTGAACCTGGTGGTGTGGGTCCTGAGGCTCCTGTACATCCTTCCTGATGGTTGAGGGGTAGTAACTGTTCCTGAACCTGGTTGTGTGGGTCCTGAGGCTCCACTACCTCCTTCCTGATAGCTGAGGGGTTAATGACTGTCCCTGAACCTGGTGGAGTGTCTCCTGAGGCTCCTGTACCTCCTTCCTGATGGCTGAGGTGTAATAACTGTCCCTGAATCTGGTGGTGTGTGTCCCGAGGCTCCTGTACCTCCTTCCTGATGGTTGAGGGGTAATAACTGTCCCTGAACCTGTTGGTGTGTGTCCTGAGGCTCCACTACCTCCTTCCTGATGGCTGAGGGGTAATAACTGTCCCTGAACCTGGTGGTGTGTGTCCTGAGGCTCCACTACCTCCTTCCTGATAGCTGAGGGGTAAATAACTGTTCCTGAACCTGGTGGTGTGTGTCCTGAGGCTCCTGTACCTCCTTCCTGATAGTTGAGGGGTAATAACTGTTCCTGAACCTGGTTGTGTGTGTCCCGAGGCTCCTGTACCTCCTTCCTGATGGATGAGGGGTAATAACTGTTCCTGAAACTGTTTGAGTGGATCCTGAGGCTCCTGTACCTCCTTCCTGATGGCTGAGGGGTAATAACTGTCACTGAACCTGGTGGTGTGTGTCCTGAGGCTTCTGTACCTCCTTCCTGATAGCTGAGGGGTTAATAACTGTTCCTGAACCTGGTGGTGTGTGTCCTGAGGCTCCTGTACCTCCTTCCTGATAGTTGAGGGGTTAATAACTGTTCCTGAACCTGGTGGTTTGAGTCCTGAGGCTCCTGTACCTCCTTCCTGATGGTTGGGAGGTAATAACTGTTTCTGAACCTGGTGGTGTGGGTCCTGAGGCTCCTGTACCTCCTTCCTGATGGTTGGGAGGTAATAACTGTTTCTGAACCTGGTGGTGTGGGTCCTGAGGCTCCTGTACATCCTTCCTGATGGTTGAGGGGTAGTAACTGTTCCTGAACCTGGTTGTGTGGGTCCTGAGGCTCCACTACCTCCTTCCTGATAGCTGAGGTGTTAATAACTGTCCCTGAACCTGGTGGAGTGTCTCCTGAGGCTCCTGTACCTCCTTCCTGATGGCTGAGGTGTAATAACTGTCCCTGAATCTGGGGGTGTGTGTCCCGAGGCTCCTGTACCTCCTTCCTGATGGCTGAGGGGTTAATAACTGTTCCTGAACCTGGTGGTGTGAGTCCTGAGGCTCCTGTACCTCCTTCCTGATGGTTGGGAGGTAATAACTGTTTCTGAACCTGGTGGTGTGGGTCCTGAGGCTCCTGTACCTCCTTCCTGATGGTTGAGGGGTGATAACCGTTCCTGAACCTGGTGGTGTGTGTCCTGAGGCTCCTGTACCTGCTTCCTGATGGTTGACGGGTAATAACTGTCCCTGAAGCTGGTGGTGTGTGTCCCGAGGCTCCTGTACCTTCTTCCTGATGATTGAGGGGTAATAACTGTTCCTGAACCTGGTGTTGTGTGTCCTGAGGCTCCTGTACTTCCTTCCTGATGATTGAGGGGTAATAACAGTTCCTGAACCTTGTGGTGTGTGTCCTGAGGCTCCTGTACCTCCTTCCTGATGGCTGAGGGGTAATAACAGTCCCTGAACCTGGTGGTGTGTGTCCTGAGGCTCCACTACCTCCTTCCTGATGGCTGTGGGGTAATAACTGTCCCTGAACCTGGTGGTGTGTGTCCTGAGGCTCCTGTACCTCCTTCCTGATGGCTGAGGGGTAATAACTGTCCCTGAAGCTGGGGATGTGTGTCCCGAGGCTCCTGTACCTCCTTCCTGATTGCTGAGGGGTTAATAATTGTTCCTGAACCTGGTGGTGTGAGTCCTGAGGCTCCTGTACCTCCTTCCTGATGGTTGGGAGGTAATAACTGTTTCTGAACCTGGTGGTGTGGGTCCTGAGGCTCCTGTACCTCCTTCCTGATGGTTGAGGGGTAATAACTGTCCCTGAACCTGGTGGTGTGTGTCCTGAGGCTCCACTACCTCCTTCCTGATGGCTGAGGGGTAATAACTGTCCCTGAACCTGGTGGTGTGTGTCCTGAGGCTCCACTACCTCCTTCCTGATAGCTGAGGGGTTAATAACTGTTCCTGAACCTGGTGGTGTGTGTCCTGAGGCTCCTGTACCTCCTTCCTGATAGTTGAGGGGTAATAACTGTTCCTGAACCTGGTTGTGTGTGTCCCGAGGCTCCTGTACCTCCTTCCTGATGGATGAGGGGTAATAACTGTTCCTGAAACTGGTTGTGTGGATCCTGAGGCTCCTGTACTGCCTTCCTGATGGCTGAGGGGTAAGAACAGTCACTGAACCTGGTGGTGTGTGTCCTGAGGCTCCTGTACCTCCTTCCTGATAGCTG
Organism: Hypanus sabinus; assembly: GCF_030144855.1. Taxonomy (NCBI): domain Eukaryota; kingdom Metazoa; phylum Chordata; class Chondrichthyes; order Myliobatiformes; family Dasyatidae; genus Hypanus; species Hypanus sabinus. The sequence goes on along the minus strand of NW_026778977.1, from coordinate 434,631 downwards.
AGGGGTTAATAACTGTTCCTGAACCTGGTGGTGTGTGTCCTGAGGCTCCTGTACCTCCTTCCTGATAGCTGAGGGGTTAATAACTGTTCCTGAACCTGGTGGTGTGAGTCCTGAGGCTCCTGTACCTCCTTCCTGATGGTTGGGAGGTAATAACTGTTTCTGACCCTGGTGGTGTGGGTCCTGAGGCTCCTGTACCTCCTTCCTGATGGTTGGGAGGTAATAACCGTTTCTGAACCTGGTGGTGTGGGTCCTGAGGCTCCTGTACATCCTTCCTGATGGTTGAGGGGTAGTAACTGTTCCTGAACCTGGTTGTGTGGGTCCTTAGGCTCCTGTACCTCCTTCCTGATGGTTGCGGGTAATTACTGTTCCTGAACCTGGTGGTGTGCGTCCTGAGGCTCCTGTACCTCCTTCCTGATGGTTGAGGAGTAATAACTGTTCCTGAACATGGTTGTGTGTGTCCCGAGGCTCCTGTACCTCCTTCCTGATGGATGAGGGTTAATAACTGTTCCTGAAACTGGTTGTGTGGGTCCTGAGGCTCCTGTACCTACTTCCTGATGGTTGGGAGGTAATAACTGTTTCTGACCCTGGTGGTGTGGCTCCTGAGGCTCCTGTACCTCCTTCCTGATGGTTGGGAAGTAATAACTGTTTCTGAACCTGGTGGTGTGGGTCCTGAGGCTCCTGTACCTCCTTCCTGATGGTTGAGGGGTGATAACCGTTCCTGAAACTGGTGGTGTGTGTCCTGAAGCTCCTGTACCTGCTTCCTGATGGCTGAGGGGTAATAACTGTTCCTGAACCTGGTGGTGTGTGTCCTGAGGCTCCTGCAGTTCCTTCCTGATGGTTGACGGGTAATAACTGTCCCTGAACCTGGTGGTGTGTGTCCCGAGGCTCCTGTACCTTCTTCCTGATGATTGAGGGGTAATAACTGCTCCTGAACCTGGTGTTGTGTGTCCTGAGGCTCCTGTACTTCCTTCCTGATGATTGAGGGGTAATAACAGTTCCTGAACCTTGTGGTGTGTGTCCTGAGGCTCCTGTACCTCCTTCCTGATGGCTGAGGGGTAATAACTGTCCCTGAACCTGGTGGTGTGTGTCCTGAGGCTCCACTACCTCCTTCCTGATGGCTGTGGGGTAATAACTGTCCCTGAACCTGGTGGTGTGTGTCCTGAGGCTCCTGTACCTCCTTCCTGATGGCTGAGGGGTAATAACTGTCCCTGAATCTGGGGGTGTGTGTCCCGAGGCTCCTGTACCTCCTTCCTGATTGCTGAGGGGTTAATAATTGTTCCTGAACCTGGTGGTGTGAGTCCTGAGGCTCCTGTACCTCCTTCCTGATGGTTGGGAGGTAATAACTGTTTCTGAACCTGGTGGTGTGGGTCCTGAGGCTCCTGTACCTCCTTCCTGATGGTTGAGGGGTAATAACTGTCCCTGAACCTGGTGGTGTGTGTCCTGAGGCTCCACTACCTCCTTCCTGATGGCTGAGGGGTAATAACTGTCCCTGAACCTGGTGGTGTGTGTCCTGAGGCTCCACTACCTCCTTCCTGATAGCTGAGGGGTTAATAACTGTTCCTGAACCTGGTGGTGTGTGTCCTGAGGCTCCTGTACCTCCTTCCTGATAGTTGAGGGGTAATAACTGTTCCTGAACCTGGTTGTGTGTGTCCCGAGGCTCCTGTACCTCCTTCCTGATGGATGAGGGGTAATAACTGTTCCTGAAACTGGTTGTGTGGATCCTGAGGCTCCTGTACCTCCTTCCTGATGGCTGAGGGGTAATAACTGTCACTGAACCTGGTGGTGTGTGTCCTGAGGCTCCTGTACCTCCTTCCTGATAGCTGAGGGGTTAATAACTGTTCCTGAACCTGGTGGTGTGTGTCCTGAGGCTCCTGTACCTCCTTCCTGATAGCTGAGGGGTTAATAACAGTTCCTGAACCTGGTGGTGTGAGTCCTGAGGCTCCTGTACCTCCTTCCTGATGGTTGGGAGGTAATAACTGTTTCTGACCCTGGTGGTGTGGGTCCTGAGGCTCCTGTACCTCCTTCCTGATTGTTGGGAGGTAATAACTGTTTCTGAACCTGGTGGTGTGGGTCCTGAGGCTCCTGTACATCCTTCCTGATGGTTGAGGGGTAGTTACTGTTCCTGAACCTGGTTGTGTGGGTCCTTAGGCTCCTGTACCTCCTTCCTGATGGTTGCGGGTAATTACTGTTCCTGAACCTGGTGGTGTGCGTCCAGAGGCTCCTGTACCTCCTTCCTGATGGTTGAGGAGTAATAACTGTTCCTGAACCTGGTTGTGTGTGTCCCGAGGCTCCTGTACCTCCTTCCTGATGGATGAGGGGTAATAACTGTTCCTGAAACTGGTTGTGTGGCTCCTGAGGCTCCTGTACCTCCTTCCTGATGGTTGTGGGTAATTACTGTTCCTGAACCTGGTGGTGTGCGTCCTGAGGCTCCTGTACCTCCTTCCTGATGGTTGAGGAGTAATAACTGTTCCTGAACCTGGTGGTGTGTGTCCTGAGGCTCCACTACCTCCTTCCTGATGGCTGTGGGGTAATAACTGTCCCTGAACCTGGTGGTGTGTGTCCTGAGGCTCCTGTACCTCCTTCCTGATGGCTGAGGGGTAATAACTGTCCCTGAATCTGGGGGTGTGTGTCCCGAGGCTCCTGTACCTCCTTCCTGATTGCTGAGGGGTTAATAATTGTTCCTGAACCTGGTGGTGTGAGTCCTGAGGCTCCTGTACCTCCTTCCTGATGGTTGGGAGGTAATAACTGTCCCTGAAACTGGTGGTGTGTGTCCTGAGGCTCCACTACCTCCTTCCTGCTGGCTGAGGGGTAATAACTGTCCCTGAACCTGGTGGTGTGTGTCCTGAGGCTCCACTACCTCCTTCCTGATAGCTGAGGGGTTAATAACTGTTCCTGAACCTGGTGGTGTGTGTCCTGAGGCTCCTGTACCTCCTTCCTGATAGTTGAGGGGTAATAACTGTTCCTGAACCTGGTTGTGTGTGTCCCGAGGCTCCTGTACCTCCTTCCTGATGGATGAGGGGTAATAACTGTTCCTGAAACTGGTTGTGTGGATCCTGAGGCTCCTGTACCTCCTTCCTGATGGCTGAGGGGTAATAACTGTCACTGAACCTGGTGGTGTGTGTCCTGAGGCTCCTGTACCTCCTTCCTGATAGCTGAGGGGTTAATAACTGTTCCTGAACCTGGTGGTGTGTGTCCTGAGGCTCCTGTACCTCCTTCCTGATAGCTGAGGGGTTAATAACAGTTCCTGAACCTGGTGGTGTGAGTCCGGAGGCTCCTGTACCTCTTTCCTGATGGTTGGGAGGTAATAACTGTTTCTGACCCTGGTGGTGTGGGTCCTGAGGCTCCTGTACCTCCTTCCTGATGGTTGGGAGGTAATAACTGTTTCTGAACCTGGTGGTGTGGGTCCTGAGGCTCCTGTACATCCTTCCTGATGGTTGAGGGGTAGTAACTGTTCCTGAACCTGATTGTGTGGGTCCTTAGGCCCCTGTACCTCCTTCCTGATGGTTGCGGGTAATTACTGTTCCTGAACCTGGTGGTGTGCGTCCTGAGGCTCCTGTACCTCCTTCCTGATGGTTGAGGAGTAATAACTGTTCCTGAACCTGGTTGTGTGTGTCCCGAGGCTCCTGTACCTCCTTCCTGATGGATGCGGGGTAATAACTGTTCCTGAAACTGGTTGTGTGGGTCCTGAGGCTCCTGTACCTACTTCCTGATGGTTGGGAGGTAATAACTGTTTCTGACCCTGGTGGTGTGGGTCCTGAGGCTCCTGTACCTCCTTCCTGATGGTTGGGAGATAATAACTGTTTCTGAACCTGGTGGTGTGGGTCCTGAGGCTCCTGTACATCCTTCCTGATGGTTGAGGGGTAGTAACTGTTCCTGAACCTGGTTGTGTGGGTCCTTAGGCTCCTGTACCTCCTTCCTGATGGTTGCGGGTAATTACTGTTCCTGAACCTGGTGGTGTGCGTCCTGAGGCTCCTGTACCTCCTTCCTGATGGTTGAGGAGTAATAACTGTTCCTGAACCTGGTTGTGTGTGTCCCGAGGCTCCTGTACCTCCTTCCTGATGGATGAGGGGTAATAACTGTTCCTGAAACTGGTTGTGTGGGTCCTGAGGCTCCTGTACCTACTTCCTGATGGCTGAGGGGTAATAACTGTTCCTGAACCTGGTGGTGTGTGTCCTGAGGCTCCTGTACCTTCTTCCTGATAGTTGAGGGGTTAATAACTGTTCCTGAACCTGGTGGTGTGAGTCCTGAGGCTCCTGTACCTCCTTCCTGATGGTTGAGGAGTAATAACTGTTCCTGAACCTGGTTGTGTGTGTCCCGAGGCTCCAGTACCTCCTTCCTGATGGATGAGGGGTAATAACTGTTCCTGAAACTGGTTGTGTGGGTCCTGAGGCTCCTGTACCTACTTCCTGATGGCTGAGGGGTAATAACTGTTCCTGAACCTGGTGGTGTGTGTCCTGAGGCTCCTGTACATCCTTCCTGATAGTTGAGGGGTTAATAACTGTTCCTGAACCTGGTGGTGTGAGTCCTGAGGCTCCTGTACCTCCTTCCTGATGGTTGGGAGGTAATAACTGTTTCTGAACCTGGTGGTGTGTGTCCTGAGGCTCCTGTACTTCCTTCCTGATGATTGAGGGGCAATAACCGTTCCTGAACCTTGTGGTGTGTCTCCTGAGGCTCCACTACCTCCTTCCTGATGGCTGAGGGGTAATAACTGTCCCTGAACCTGGTGGTGTGTGTCCTGAGGCTCCACTACCTCCTTCCTGATAGCTGAGGGGTTAATAACTGTTCCTGAACCTGGTGGTGTGTGTCCTGAGGCTCCTGTACCTCCTTCCTGATAGTTGAGGGGTAATAACTGTTCCTGAACCTGGTTGTGTGTGTCCCGAGGCTCCTGTACCTCCTTCCTGATGGATGAGGGGTAATAACTGTTCCTGAAACTGGTTGTGTGGGTCCTGAGGCTCCTGTACCTACTTCCTGATGGTTGGGAGGTAATAACTGTTTCTGACCCTGGTGGTGTGGGTCCTGAGGCTCCTGTACCTCCTTCCTGATGGTTGGGAGATAATAACTGTTTCTGAACCTGGTGGTGTGGGTCCTGAGGCTCCTGTACATCCTTCCTGATGGTTGAGGGGTAGTAACTGTTCCTGAACCTGGTTGTGTGGGTCCTTAGGCTCCTGTACCTCCTTCCTGATGGTTGCGGGTAATTACTGTTCCTGAACCTGGTGGTGTGCGTCCTGAGGCTCCTGTACCTCCTTCCTGATGGTTGAGGAGTAATAACTGTTCCTGAACCTGGTTGTGTGTGTCCCGAGGCTCCTGTACCTCCTTCCTGATGGATGAGGGGTAATAACTGTTCCTGAAACTGGTTGTGTGGGTCCTGAGGCTCCTGTACCTACTTCCTGATGGCTGAGGGGTAATAACTGTTCCTGAACCTGGTGGTGTGTGTCCTGAGGCTCCTGTACCTTCTTCCTGATAGTTGAGGGGTTAATAACTGTTCCTGAACCTGGTGGTGTGAGTCCTGAGGCTCCTGTACCTCCTTCCTGATGGTTGAGGAGTAATAACTGTTCCTGAACCTGGTTGTGTGTGTCCCGAGGCTCCAGTACCTCCTTCCTGATGGATGAGGGGTAATAACTGTTCCTGAAACTGGTTGTGTGGGTCCTGAGGCTCCTGTACCTACTTCCTGATGGCTGAGGGGTAATAACTGTTCCTGAACCTGGTGGTGTGTGTCCTGAGGCTCCTGTACATCCTTCCTGATAGTTGAGGGGTTAATAACTGTTCCTGAACCTGGTGGTGTGAGTCCTGAGGCTCCTGTACCTCCTTCCTGATGGTTGGGAGGTAATAACTGTTTCTGAACCTGGTGGTGTGTGTCCTGAGGCTCCTGTACTTCCTTCCTGATGATTGAGGGGCAATAACCGTTCCTGAACCTTGTGGTGTGTCTCCTGAGGCTCCACTACCTCCTTCCTGATGGCTGAGGGGTAATAACTGTCCCTGAACCTGGTGGTGTGTGTCCTGAGGCTCCACTACCTCCTTCCTGATAGCTGAGGGGTTAATAACTGTTCCTGAACCTGGTGGTGTGTGTCCTGAGGCTCCTGTACCTCCTTCCTGATAGTTGAGGGGTAATAACTGTTCCTGAACCTGGTTGTGTGTGTCCCGAGGCTCCTGTACCTCCTTCCTGATGGATGAGGGGTAATAACTGTTCCTGAAACTGGTTGTGTGGATCCTGAGGCTCCTGTACCTCCTTCCTGATGGCTGAGGGGTAATAACTGTCACTGAACCCGGTGGTGTGTGTCCTGAGGCTCCTGAACCTCCTTCCTGATAGCTGAGGGGTTAATAATTGTTCCTGAACCTGGTGGTGTGAGTCCTGAGGCTCCTGTAACTCCTTCCTGATGGTTGGGAGGTAATAACTGTTCCTGAACCTGGCTGTGTGGGTCCTTAGGCTCCTGTACCTCCTTCCTGATGGTTGAGGGTAATTACTGTTCCTGAACCTGGTGGTGTGCGTCCCGAGGCTCCTGTACCTCCTTCCTGATGGTTGAGGGGTAATAACTGTTCCTGAAACTGGTTGTGTGGGTCCTGAGGCTCCTGTACCTCCTTCCTGATGGCTGAGGGGTAATAACTGTTCCTGAACCTGGTGGTGTGTGTCCTGAGGCTCCTGTAGTTCCTTCCTGATGGTTGAGGGGTAATAACTGTTCCTGAACCTGGTGGTGTGTGTCCTGAGGCTCCTGTAGTTCCTTCCTGATGGTTGAGGGGTAATAACTGTCCCTGAACCTGGTGGTGTGCGACCTGAGGCTCCTATACCTCCTTCCTGATTGCTGAGTGGTAATAACTGCTCCTGAACCTGGTGGTGTGTGTCCCGAGGCTCCTGTACCTCCATCCGGATGGCTGAGGGGTAATAACTGATCTTGAACCTGGTGGTGTGTGACCCAAGGCTCCTGTACCTCCTTCCTGATGGTTGAGGGGGTAATAATTGTTTCTGAACCTGGTTGTGTGGGTTCTGAGGCTCCTGTACCTCCTTCCTGATGGTTGAGGGGTAATAACTGTCCCTGAAACTGGTGGTGTGCGACCTGAGGCTCCTATACCTCCTTCCTGATTGCTGACTGGTAATAACTGCTCCTGAACCTGGTGGTCTGGGACCTGAGGCTCCTGTACCTCCTTCCTGATGGCTGAGGGGTAATAACTGTCCCTGAATCTGGGGGTGTGTGTCCCAAGGCTCCTGTACCTTCTTCCTGATGATTGAGGGGTAATAACTGTTCCTGAACCTGGTGTTGTGTGTCCTGAGGCTCCTGTACTTCCTTCCTGATGATTGAGGGGTAATAACAGTTCCTGAACCTTGTGGTGTGTGTCCTGAGGCTCCTGTACCTCCTTCCTGATGGCTGAGGGGTAATAACTGTCCCTGAACCTGGTGGTGTGTGTCCTGAGGCTCCACTACCTCCTTCCTGATGGCTGTGGGGTAATAACTGTCCCTGAACCTGGTGGTGTGTGTCCTGAGGCTCCTGTACCTCCTTCCTGATGGCGGAGGGGTAATAACTGTTCCTGAAACTGGTTGTGTGGGTCCTGAGGCTCCTGTACCTCCTTCCTGATGGTTGGGAGGTAATAACTGTTTCTGAACCTGGTGGTGTGGGTCCTGAGGCTCCTGTACATCCTTCCTGATGGTTGAGGGGTAGTTACTGTTCCTGAACCTGGTTGTGTGGGTCCTTAGGCTCCTGTACCTCCTTCCTGATGGTTGCGGGTAATTACTGTTCCTGAACCTGGTGGTGTGCGTCCTGAGGCTCCTGTACCTCCTTCCTGATGGTTGAGGAGTAATAACAGTTCCTGAACCTGGTTGTGTGTCTCCCGAGGCTCCTGTACCTCCTTCCTGATAGCTGAGGGGTTAATAACTGTTCCTGAACCTGGTGGTGTGTGTCCTGAGGCTCCTGTACCTCCTTCCTGATAGCTGAGGGGTTAATAACAGTTCCTGAACCTGGTGGTGTGAGTCCGGAGGCTCCTGTACCTCTTTCCTGATGGTTGGGAGGTAATAACTGTTTCTGACCCTGGTGGTGTGGGTCCTGAGGCTCCTGTACCTCCTTCCTGATGGTTGGGAGGTAATAACTGTTTCTGAACCTGGTGGTGTGGGTCCTGAGGCTCCTGTACATCCTTCCTGATGGTTGAGGGGTAGTAACTGTTCCTGAACCTGATTGTGTGGGTCCTTAGGCCCCTGTACCTCCTTCCTGATGGTTGCGGGTAATTACTGTTCCTGAACCTGGTGGTGTGCGTCCTGAGGCTCCTGTACCTCCTTCCTGATGGTTGAGGAGTAATAACTGTTCCTGAACCTGGTTGTGTGTGTCCCGAGGCTCCTGTACCTCCTTCCTGATGGATGAGGGGTAATAACTGTTCCTGAAACTGGTTGTGTGGGTCCTGAGGCTCCTGTACCTACTTCCTGATGGTTGGGAGGTAATAACTGTTTCTGACCCTGGTGGTGTGGGTCCTGAGGCTCCTGTACCTCCTTCCTGATGGTTGGGAGATAATAACTGTTTCTGAACCTGGTGGTGTGGGTCCTGAGGCTCCTGTACATCCTTCCTGATGGTTGAGGGGTAGTAACTGTTCCTGAACCTGGTTGTGTGGGTCCTTAGGCTCCTGTACCTCCTTCCTGATGGTTGCGGGTAATTACTGTTCCTGAACCTGGTGGTGTGCGTCCTGAGGCTCCTGTACCTCCTTCCTGATGGTTGAGGAGTAATAACTGTTCCTGAACCTGGTTGTGTGTGTCCCGAGGCTCCTGTACCTCCTTCCTGATGGATGAGGGGTAATAACTGTTCCTGAAACTGGTTGTGTGGGTCCTGAGGCTCCTGTACCTACTTCCTGATGGCTGAGGGGTAATAACTGTTCCTGAACCTGGTGGTGTGTGTCCTGAGGCTCCTGTACCTTCTTCCTGATAGTTGAGGGGTTAATAACTGTTCCTGAACCTGGTGGTGTGAGTCCTGAGGCTCCTGTACCTCCTTCCTGATGGTTGAGGAGTAATAACTGTTCCTGAACCTGGTTGTGTGTGTCCCGAGGCTCCAGTACCTCCTTCCTGATGGATGAGGGGTAATAACTGTTCCTGAAACTGGTTGTGTGGGTCCTGAGGCTCCTGTACCTACTTCCTGATGGCTGAGGGGTAATAACTGTTCCTGAACCTGGTGGTGTGTGTCCTGAGGCTCCTGTACATCCTTCCTGATAGTTGAGGGGTTAATAACTGTTCCTGAACCTGGTGGTGTGAGTCCTGAGGCTCCTGTACCTCCTTCCTGATGGTTGGGAGGTAATAACTGTTTCTGAACCTGGTGGTGTGTGTCCTGAGGCTCCTGTACTTCCTTCCTGATGATTGAGGGGCAATAACCGTTCCTGAACCTTGTGGTGTGTCTCCTGAGGCTCCACTACCTCCTTCCTGATGGCTGAGGGGTAATAACTGTCCCTGAACCTGGTGGTGTGTGTCCTGAGGCTCCACTACCTCCTTCCTGATAGCTGAGGGGTTAATAACTGTTCCTGAACCTGGTGGTGTGTGTCCTGAGGCTCCTGTACCTCCTTCCTGATAGTTGAGGGGTAATAACTGTTCCTGAACCTGGTTGTGTGTGTCCCGAGGCTCCTGTACCTCCTTCCTGATGGATGAGGGGTAATAACTGTTCCTGAAACTGGTTGTGTGGATCCTGAGGCTCCTGTACCTCCTTCCTGATGGCTGAGGGGTAATAACTGTCACTGAACCCGGTGGTGTGTGTCCTGAGGCTCCTGAACCTCCTTCCTGATAGCTGAGGGGTTAATAATTGTTCCTGAACCTGGTGGTGTGAGTCCTGAGGCTCCTGTAACTCCTTCCTGATGGTTGGGAGGTAATAACTGTTCCTGAACCTGGCTGTGTGGGTCCTTAGGCTCCTGTACCTCCTTCCTGATGGTTGAGGGTAATTACTGTTCCTGAACCTGGTGGTGTGCGTCCCGAGGCTCCTGTACCTCCTTCCTGATGGTTGAGGGGTAATAACTGTTCCTGAAACTGGTTGTGTGGGTCCTGAGGCTCCTGTACCTCCTTCCTGATGGCTGAGGGGTAATAACTGTTCCTGAACCTGGTGGTGTGTGTCCTGAGGCTCCTGTAGTTCCTTCCTGATGGTTGAGGGGTAATAACTGTTCCTGAACCTGGTGGTGTGTGTCCTGAGGCTCCTGTAGTTCCTTCCTGATGGTTGAGGGGTAATAACTGTCCCTGAACCTGGTGGTGTGCGACCTGAGGCTCCTATACCTCCTTCCTGATTGCTGAGTGGTAATAACTGCTCCTGAACCTGGTGGTGTGTGTCCCGAGGCTCCTGTACCTCCATCCGGATGGCTGAGGGGTAATAACTGATCTTGAACCTGGTGGTGTGTGACCCAAGGCTCCTGTACCTCCTTCCTGATGGTTGAGGGGGTAATAATTGTTTCTGAACCTGGTTGTGTGGGTTCTGAGGCTCCTGTACCTCCTTCCTGATGGTTGAGGGGTAATAACTGTCCCTGAAACTGGTGGTGTGCGACCTGAGGCTCCTATACCTCCTTCCTGATTGCTGACTGGTAATAACTGCTCCTGAACCTGGTGGTCTGGGACCTGAGGCTCCTGTACCTCCTTCCTGATGGCTGAGGGGTAATAACTGTCCCTGAATCTGGGGGTGTGTGTCCCAAGGCTCCTGTACCTTCTTCCTGATGATTGAGGGGTAATAACTGTTCCTGAACCTGGTGTTGTGTGTCCTGAGGCTCCTGTACTTCCTTCCTGATGATTGAGGGGTAATAACAGTTCCTGAACCTTGTGGTGTGTGTCCTGAGGCTCCTGTACCTCCTTCCTGATGGCTGAGGGGTAATAACTGTCCCTGAACCTGGTGGTGTGTGTCCTGAGGCTCCACTACCTCCTTCCTGATGGCTGTGGGGTAATAACTGTCCCTGAACCTGGTGGTGTGTGTCCTGAGGCTCCTGTACCTCCTTCCTGATGGCGGAGGGGTAATAACTGTTCCTGAAACTGGTTGTGTGGGTCCTGAGGCTCCTGTACCTCCTTCCTGATGGTTGGGAGGTAATAACTGTTTCTGAACCTGGTGGTGTGGGTCCTGAGGCTCCTGTACATCCTTCCTGATGGTTGAGGGGTAGTTACTGTTCCTGAACCTGGTTGTGTGGGTCCTTAGGCTCCTGTACCTCCTTCCTGATGGTTGCGGGTAATTACTGTTCCTGAACCTGGTGGTGTGCGTCCTGAGGCTCCTGTACCTCCTTCCTGATGGTTGAGGAGTAATAACAGTTCCTGAACCTGGTTGTGTGTCTCCCGAGGCTCCTGTACCTCCTTCCTGATGGATGAGGGGTAATAACTGTTCCTGAAACTGGTTGTGTGGATCCTGAGGCTCCTGTACCTCCTTCCTGATGGCTGAGGGGTAATAACTGTCACTGAACCTGGTGGTGTGTGTCCTGAGGCTCCTGTACCTCCTTCCTGATAGCTGAGGGGTTAATAACTGTTCCTGAACCTGGTGGTGTGTGTCCTGAGGCTCCTGTACCTCCTTCCTGATAGCTGAGGGGTTAATAACAGTTCCTGAACCTGGTGGTGTGCGTCCTGAGGCTCCTGTACCTCCTTCCTGATGGTTGAGGAGTAATAACTGTTCCTGAACCTGGTTGTGTGTGTCCCGAGGCTCCTGTACCTCCTTCCTGATGGATGAGGGGTAATAACTGTTCCTGAAACTAGTTGTGTGGGTCCTGAGGCTCCTGTACCTACTTCCTGATGGTTGGGAGGTAATAACTGTTTCTGACCCTGGTGGTGTGGGTCCTGAGGCTCCTGTACCTCCTTCCTGATGGTTGGGAGGTAATAACTGTTTCTGAACCTGGTGGTGTGGGTCCTGAGGCTCCTGTACATCCTTCCTGATGGTTGAGGGGTAGTAACTGTTCCTGAACCTGGTTGTGTGGGTCCTTAGGCTCCTGTACCTCCTTCCTGATGGTTGCGGGTAATTACTGTTCCTGAACCTGGTGGTGTGCGTCCTGAGGCTCCTGTACCTCCTTCCTGATGGTTGAGGAGTAATAACTGTTCCTGAACCTGGTTGTGTGTGTCCCGAGGCTCCTGTACCTCCTTCCTGATGGATGAGGGGTAATAACTGTTCCTGAAACTGGTTGTGTGGGTCCTGAGGCTCCTGTACCTACTTCCTGATGGCTGAGGGGTAATAACTGTTCCTGAACCTGGTGGTGTGTGTCCTGAGGCTCCTGTACCTTCTTCCTGATAGTTGAGGGGTTAATAACTGTTCCTGAACCTGGTGGTGTGAGTCCTGAGGCTCCTGTACCTCCTTCCTGATGGTTGAGGAGTAATAACTGTTCCTGAACCTGGTTGTGTGTGTCCCGAGGCTCCAGTACCTCCTTCCTGATGGATGAGGGGTAATAACTGTTCCTGAAACTGGTTGTGTGGGTCCTGAGGCTCCTGTACCTACTTCCTGATGGCTGAGGGGTAATAACTGTTCCTGAACCTGGTGGTGTGTGTCCTGAGGCTCCTGTACATCCTTCCTGATAGTTGAGGGGTTAATAACTGTTCCTGAACCTGGTGGTGTGAGTCCTGAGGCTCCTGTACCTCCTTCCTGATGGTTGGGAGGTAATAACTGTTTCTGAACCTGGTGGTGTGTGTCCTGAGGCTCCTGTACTTCCTTCCTGATGATTGAGGGGCAATAACCGTTCCTGAACCTTGTGGTGTGTCTCCTGAGGCTCCACTACCTCCTTCCTGATGGCTGAGGGGTAATAACTGTCCCTGAACCTGGTGGTGTGTGTCCTGAGGCTCCACTACCTCCTTCCTGATAGCTGAGGGGTTAATAACTGTTCCTGAACCTGGTGGTGTGTGTCCTGAGGCTCCTGTACCTCCTTCCTGATAGTTGAGGGGTAATAACTGTTCCTGAACCTGGTTGTGTGTGTCCCGAGGCTCCTGTACCTCCTTCCTGATGGATGAGGGGTAATAACTGTTCCTGAAACTGGTTGTGTGGATCCTGAGGCTCCTGTACCTCCTTCCTGATGGCTGAGGGGTAATAACTGTCACTGAACCCGGTGGTGTGTGTCCTGAGGCTCCTGAACCTCCTTCCTGATAGCTGAGGGGTTAATAATTGTTCCTGAACCTGGTGGTGTGAGTCCTGAGGCTCCTGTAACTCCTTCCTGATGGTTGGGAGGTAATAACTGTTCCTGAACCTGGCTGTGTGGGTCCTTAGGCTCCTGTACCTCCTTCCTGATGGTTGAGGGTAATTACTGTTCCTGAACCTGGTGGTGTGCGTCCCGAGGCTCCTGTACCTCCTTCCTGATGGTTGAGGGGTAATAACTGTTCCTGAAACTGGTTGTGTGGGTCCTGAGGCTCCTGTACCTCCTTACTGATGGCTGAGGGGTAATAACTGTTCCTGAACCTGGTGGTGTGTGTCCTGAGGCTCCTGTAGTTCCTTCCTGATGGTTGAGGGGTAATAACTGTTCCTGAACCTGGTGGTGTGTGTCCTGAGGCTCCTGTAGTTCCTTCCTGATGGTTGAGGGGTAATAACTGTCCCTGAACCTGGTGGTGTGCGACCTGAGGCTCCTATACCTCCTTCCTGATTGCTGAGTGGTAATAACTGCTCCTGAACCTGGTGGTGTGTGTCCCGAGGCTCCTGTACCTCCATCCGGATGGCTGAGGGGTAATAACTGATCTTGAACCTGGTGGTGTGTGACCCAAGGCTCCTGTACCTCCTTCCTGATGGTTGAGGGGGTAATAATTGTTTCTGAACCTGGTTGTGTGGGTTCTGAGGCTCCTGTACCTCCTTCCTGATGGTTGAGGGGTAATAACTGTCCCTGAAACTGGTGGTGTGCGACCTGAGGCTCCTATACCTCCTTCCTGATTGCTGACTGGTAATAACTGCTCCTGAACCTGGTGGTCTGGGACCTGAGGCTCCTGTACCTCCTTCCTGATGGCTGAGGGGTAATAACTGTCCCTGAATCTGGGGGTGTGTGTCCCAAGGCTCCTGTACCTTCTTCCTGATGATTGAGGGGTAATAACTGTTCCTGAACCTGGTGTTGTGTGTCCTGAGGCTCCTGTACTTCCTTCCTGATGATTGAGGGGTAATAACAGTTCCTGAACCTTGTGGTGTGTGTCCTGAGGCTCCTGTACCTCCTTCCTGATGGCTGAGGGGTAATAACTGTCCCTGAACCTGGTGGTGTGTGTCCTGAGGCTCCACTACCTCCTTCCTGATGGCTGTGGGGTAATAACTGTCCCTGAACCTGGTGGTGTGTGTCCTGAGGCTCCTGTACCTCCTTCCTGATGGCGGAGGGGTAATAACTGTTCCTGAAACTGGTTGTGTGGGTCCTGAGGCTCCTGTACCTCCTTCCTGATGGTTGGGAGGTAATAACTGTTTCTGAACCTGGTGGTGTGGGTCCTGAGGCTCCTGTACATCCTTCCTGATGGTTGAGGGGTAGTTACTGTTCCTGAACCTGGTTGTGTGGGTCCTTAGGCTCCTGTACCTCCTTCCTGATGGTTGCGGGTAATTACTGTTCCTGAACCTGGTGGTGTGCGTCCTGAGGCTCCTGTACCTCCTTCCTGATGGTTGAGGAGTAATAACAGTTCCTGAACCTGGTTGTGTGTCTCCCGAGGCTCCTGTACCTCCTTCCTGATGGATGAGGGGTAATAACTGTTCCTGAAACTGGTTGTGTGGATCCTGAGGCTCCTGTACCTCCTTCCTGATGGCTGAGGGGTAATAACTGTCACTGAACCTGGTGGTGTGTGTCCTGAGGCTCCTGTACCTCCTTCCTGATAGCTGAGGGGTTAATAACTGTTCCTGAACCTGGTGGTGTGTGTCCTGAGGCTCCTGTACCTCCTTCCTGATAGCTGAGGGGTTAATAACAGTTCCTGAACCTGGTGGTGTGAGTCCTGAGGCTCCTGTACCTCCTTCCTGATGGTTGGGAGGTAATAACTGTTTCTGACCCTGGTGGTGTGGGTCCTGAGGCTCCTGTACCTCCTTCCTGATGGTTGGGAGGTAATAACTGTTTCTGAACCTGGTGGTGTGGGTCCTGAGGCTCCTGTACATCCTTCCTGATGGTTGAGGGGTAGTTACTGTTCCTGAACCTGGTTGTGTGGGTCCTTAGGCTCCTGTACCTCCTTCCTGATGGTTGCGGGTAATTACTGTTCCTGAACCTGGTGGTGTGCGTCCTGAGGCTCCTGTACCTCCTTCCTGATGGTTGAGGAGTAATAACTGTTCCTGAACCTGGTTGTGTGTGTCCCGAGGCTCCTGTACCTCCTTCCTGATGGATGAGGGGTAATAACTGTTCCTGAAACTGGTTGTGTGGCTCCTGAGGCTCCTGTACCTCCTTCCTGATGGTTGTGGGTAATTACTGTTCCTGAACCTGGTGGTGTGCGTCCTGAGGCTCCTGTACCTCCTTCCTGATGGTTGAGGAGTAATAACTGTTCCTGAACCTGGTGGTGTGTGTCCTGAGGCTCCACTACCTCCTTCCTGATGGCTGTGGGGTAATAACTGTCCCTGAACCTGGTGGTGTGTGTCCTGAGGCTCCTGTACCTCCTTCCTGATGGCTGAGGGGTAATAACTGTCCCTGAATCTGGGGGTGTGTGTCCCGAGGCTCCTGTACCTCCTTCCTGATTGCTGAGGGGTTAATAATTGTTCCTGAACCTGGTGGTGTGAGTCCTGAGGCTCCTGTACCTCCTTCCTGATGGTTGGGAGGTAATAACTGTTTCTGAACCTGGTGGTGTGGGTCCTGAGGCTCCTGTACCTCCTTCCTGATGGTTGAGGGGTAATAACTGTCCCTGAAACTGGTGGTGTGTGTCCTGAGGCTCCACTACCTCCTTCCTGATGGCTGAGGGGTAATAACTGTCCCTGAACCTGGTGGTGTGTGTCCTGAGGCTCCACTACCTCCTTCCTGATAGCTGAGGGGTTAATAACTGTTCCTGAACCTGGTGGTGTGTGTCCTGAGGCTCCTGTACCTCCTTCCTGATAGTTGAGGGGTAATAACTGTTCCTGAACCTGGTTGTGTGTGTCCCGAGGCTCCTGTACCTCCTTCCTGATGGATGAGGGGTAATAACTGTTCCTGAAACTGGTTGTGTGGATCCTGAGGCTCCTGTACCTCCTTCCTGATGGCTGAGGGGTAATAACTGTCACTGAACCTGGTGGTGTGTGTCCTGAGGCTCCTGTACCTCCTTCCTGATAGCTGAGGGGTTAATAACTGTTCCTGAACCTGGTGGTGTGTGTCCTGAGGCTCCTGTACCTCCTTCCTGATAGCTGAGGGGTTAATAACAGTTCCTGAACCTGGTGGTGTGAGTCCGGAGGCTCCTGTACATCCTTCCTGATGGTTGAGGGGTAGTAACTGTTTCTGAACCTGGTGGTGTGGGTCCTGAGGCTCCTGTACCTCCTTCCTGATGGTTGGGAGGTAATAACTGTTTCTGAACCTGGTGGTGTGGGTCCTGAGGCTCCTGTACATCCTTCCTGATGGTTGAGGGGTAGTAACTGTTCCTGAACCTGATTGTGTGGGTCCTTAGGCTCCTGTACCTCCTTCCTGATGGTTGCGGGTAATTACTGTTCCTGAACCTGGTGGTGTGCGTCCTGAGGCTCCTGTACCTCCTTCCTGATGGTTGAGGAGTAATAACTGTTCCTGAACCTGGTTGTGTGTGTCCCGAGGCTCCTGTACCTTCTTCCTGATGGATGAGGGGTAATAACTGTTCCTGAAACTGGTTGTGTGGGTCCTGAGGCTCCTGTACCTGCTTCCTGATGGTTGGGAGGTAATAACTGTTTCTGACCCTGGTGGTGTGGGTCCTGAGGCTCCTGTACCTCCTTCCTGATGGTTGGGAGGTAATAACTGTTTCTGAACCTGGTGGTGTGGGTCCTGAGGCTCCTGTACATCCTTCCTGATGGTTGAGGGGTAGTAACTGTTCCTGAACCTGGTTGTGTGGGTCCTTAGGCTCCTGTACCTCCTTCCTGATGGTTGCGGGTAATTACTGTTCCTGAACCTGGTGGTGTGCGTCCTGAGGCTCCTATACCTCCTTCCTGATGGTTGAGGAGTAATAACTGTTCCTGAACCTGGTTGTGTGTGTCCCGAGGCTCCTGTACCTCCTTCCTGATGGATGAGGGGTAATAACTGTTCCTGAAACTGGTTGTGTGGGTCCTGAGGCTCCTGTACCTACTTCCTGATGGCTGAGGGGTAATAACTGTTCCTGAACCTGGTGGTGTGTGTCCTGAGGCTCCTGTACCTTCTTCCTGATAGTTGAGGGGTTAATAACTGTTCCTGAACCTGGTGGTGTGAGTCCTGAGGCTCCTGTACCTCCTTCCTGATGGTTGAGGAGTAATAACTGTTCCTGAACCTGGTTGTGTGTGTCCCGAGGCTCCAGTACCTCCTTCCTGATGGATGAGGGGTAATAACTGTTCCTGAAACTGGTTGTGTGGGTCCTGAGGCTCCTGTACCTACTTCCTGATGGCTGAGGGGTAATAACTGTTCCTGAACCTGGTGGTGTGTGTCCTGAGGCTCCTGTACATCCTTCCTGATAGTTGAGGGGTTAATAACTGTTCCTGAACCTGGTGGTGTGAGTCCTGAGGCTCCTGTACCTCCTTCCTGATGGTTGGGAGGTAATAACTGTTTCTGAACCTGGTGGTGTGTGTCCTGAGGCTCCTGTACTTCCTTCCTGATGATTGAGGGGCAATAACCGTTCCTGAACCTTGTGGTGTGTCTCCTGAGGCTCCACTACCTCCTTCCTGATGGCTGAGGGGTAATAACTGTCCCTGAACCTGGTGGTGTGTGTCCTGAGGCTCCACTACCTCCTTCCTGATAGCTGAGGGGTTAATAACTGTTCCTGAACCTGGTGGTGTGTGTCCTGAGGCTCCTGTACCTCCTTCCTGATAGTTGAGGGGTAATAACTGTTCCTGAACCTGGTTGTGTGTGTCCCGAGGCTCCTGTACCTCCTTCCTGATGGATGAGGGGTAATAACTGTTCCTGAAACTGGTTGTGTGGATCCTGAGGCTCCTGTACCTCCTTCCTGATGGCTGAGGGGTAATAACTGTCACTGAACCCGGTGGTGTGTGTCCTGAGGCTCCTGAACCTCCTTCCTGATAGCTGAGGGGTTAATAATTGTTCCTGAACCTGGTGGTGTGAGTCCTGAGGCTCCTGTAACTCCTTCCTGATGGTTGGGAGGTAATAACTGTTCCTGAACCTGGCTGTGTGGGTCCTTAGGCTCCTGTACCTCCTTCCTGATGGTTGAGGGTAATTACTGTTCCTGAACCTGGTGGTGTGCGTCCCGAGGCTCCTGTACCTCCTTCCTGATGGTTGAGGGGTAATAACTGTTCCTGAAACTGGTTGTGTGGGTCCTGAGGCTCCTGTACCTCCTTCCTGATGGCTGAGGGGTAATAACTGTTCCTGAACCTGGTGGTGTGTGTCCTGAGGTTCCTGTAGTTCCTTCCTGATGGTTGAGGGGTAATAACTGTCCCTGAACCTGGTGGTGTGCGACCTGAGGCTCCTATACCTCCTTCCTGATTGCTGAGTGGTAATAACTGCTCCTGAACCTGGTGGTGTGTGTCCCGAGGCTCCTGTACCTCCATCCGGATGGCTGAGGGGTAATAACTGATCTTGAACCTGGTGGTGTGTGACCCAAGGCTCCTGTACCTCCTTCCTGATGGTTGAGGGGGTAATAATTGTTTCTGAACCTGGTTGTGTGGGTTCTGAGGCTCCTGTACCTCCTTCCTGATGGTTGAGGGGTAATAACTGTCCCTGAAACTGGTGGTGTGCGACCTGAGGCTCCTATACCTCCTTCCTGATTGCTGACTGGTAATAACTGCTCCTGAACCTGGTGGTCTGGGACCTGAGGCTCCTGTACCTCCTTCCTGATGGCTGAGGGGTAATAACTGTCCCTGAATCTGGGGGTGTGTGTCCCAAGGCTCCTGTACCTTCTTCCTGATGATTGAGGGGTAATAACTGTTCCTGAACCTGGTGTTGTGTGTCCTGAGGCTCCTATACCTCCTTCCTGATGGCTGAGGGGTAATAACTGTCCCTGAACCTGGTGGTGTGTGTCCTGAGGCTCCACTACCTCCTTCCTGATGGCTGTGGGGTAATAACTGTCCCTGAAACTGGTGGTGTGTGTCCTGAGGCTCCTGTACCTCCTTCCTGATGGCTGAGGGGTAATAACTGTCCCTGAATCTGGGGGTGTGTGTCCCGAGGCTCCTGTACCTCCTTCCTGATGGCTGAGGGGTTAATAATTGTTCCTGAACCTGGTGGTGTGAGTCCTGAGGCTCCTGTACCTCCTTCCTGATGGTTGGGAGGTAATAACTGTTTCTGAACCTGGTGGTGTGGGTCCTGAGGCTCCTGTAACTCCTTCCTGATGGTTGAGGGGTAATAACTGTCCCTGAACCTGGTGGTGTGTGTCCTGAGGCTCCACTACCTCCTTCCTGATGGCTGAGGGGTAATAACTGACCCTGAACCTGGTGGTGTGTGTCCTGAGGCACCACTACCTCCTTCCTGATACCTGAGGAGTTAATAACTGTTCCTGAACCTGGTGGTGTGTGTCCTGAGGCTCCTGTACCTCCTTCCTGATGGTTGCGGGTAATTACTGTTCCTGAACCTGGTGGTGTGCGTCCTGAGGCTCCTGTACCTCCTTCCTGATGGTTGAGGAGTAATAACTGTTCCTGAACCTGGTTGTGTGTGTCCCGAGGCTCCTGTACCTTCTTCCTGATGGATGAGGGGTAATAACTGTTCCTGAAACTGGTTGTGTGGGTCCTGAGGCTCCTGTACCTGCTTCCTGATGGTTGGGAGGTAATAACTGTTTCTGACCCTGGTGGTGTGGGTCCTGAGGCTCCTGTACCTCCTTCCTGATGGTTGGGAGGTAATAACTGTTTCTGAACCTGGTGGTGTGGGTCCTGAGGCTCCTGTAACTCCTTCCTGATGGTTGAGGGGTAATAACTGTCCCTGAACCTGGTGGTGTGTGTCCTGAGGCTCCACTACCTCCTTCCTGATGGCTGAGGGGTAATAACTGACCCTGAACCTGGTGGTGTGTGTCCTGAGGCACCACTACCTCCTTCCTGATACCTGAGGAGTTAATAACTGTTCCTGAACCTGGTGGTGTGTGTCCTGAGGCTCCTGTACCTCCTTCCTGATGGTTGCGGGTAATTACTGTTCCTGAACCTGGTGGTGTGCGTCCTGAGGCTCCTGTACCTCCTTCCTGATGGTTGAGGAGTAATAACTGTTCCTGAACCTGGTTGTGTGTGTCCCGAGGCTCCTGTACCTTCTTCCTGATGGATGAGGGGTAATAACTGTTCCTGAAACTGGTTGTGTGGGTCCTGAGGCTCCTGTACCTGCTTCCTGATGGTTGGGAGGTAATAACTGTTTCTGACCCTGGTGGTGTGGGTCCTGAGGCTCCTGTACCTCCTTCCTGATGGTTGGGAGGTAATAACTGTTTCTGAACCTGGTGGTGTGGGTCCTGAGGCTCCTGTACATCCTTCCTGATGGTTGAGGGGTAGTAACTGTTCCTGAACCTGGTTGTGTGGGTCCTTAGGCTCCTGTACCTCCTTCCTGATGGTTGCGGGTAATTACTGTTCCTGAACCTGGTGGTGTGCGTCCTGAGGCTCCTATACCTCCTTCCTGATGGTTGAGGAGTAATAACTGTTCCTGAACCTGGTTGTGTGTGTCCCGAGGCTCCTGTACCTCCTTCCTGATGGATGAGGGGTAATAACTGTTCCTGAAACTGGTTGTGTGGGTCCTGAGGCTCCTGTACCTACTTCCTGATGGCTGAGGGGTAATAACTGTCCCTGAACCTGGTGGTGTGTGTCCTGAGGCTCCACTACCTCCTTCCTGATGGCTGTGGGGTAATAACTGTCCCTGAAACTGGTGGTGTGTGTCCTGAGGCTCCTGTACCTCCTTCCTGATGGCTGAGGGGTAATAACTGTCCCTGAATCTGGGGGTGTGTGTCCCGAGGCTCCTGTACCTCCTTCCTGATGGCTGAGGGGTTAATAATTGTTCCTGAACCTGGTGGTGTGAGTCCTGAGGCTCCTGTACCTCCTTCCTGATGGTTGGGAGGTAATAACTGTTTCTGAACCTGGTGGTGTGGGTCCTGAGGCTCCTGTAACTCCTTCCTGATGGTTGAGGGGTAATAACTGTCCCTGAACCTGGTGGTGTGTGTCCTGAGGCTCCACTACCTCCTTCCTGATGGCTGAGGGGTAATAACTGACCCTGAACCTGGTGGTGTGTGTCCTGAGGCACCACTACCTCCTTCCTGATACCTGAGGAGTTAATAACTGTTCCTGAACCTGGTGGTGTGTGTCCTGAGGCTCCTGTACCTCCTTCCTGATGGTTGCGGGTAATTACTGTTCCTGAACCTGGTGGTGTGCGTCCTGAGGCTCCTGTACCTCCTTCCTGATGGTTGAGGAGTAATAACTGTTCCTGAACCTGGTTGTGTGTGTCCCGAGGCTCCTGTACCTTCTTCCTGATGGATGAGGGGTAATAACTGTTCCTGAAACTGGTTGTGTGGGTCCTGAGGCTCCTGTACCTGCTTCCTGATGGTTGGGAGGTAATAACTGTTTCTGACCCTGGTGGTGTGGGTCCTGAGGCTCCTGTACCTCCTTCCTGATGGTTGGGAGGTAATAACTGTTTCTGAACCTGGTGGTGTGGGTCCTGAGGCTCCTGTAACTCCTTCCTGATGGTTGAGGGGTAATAACTGTCCCTGAACCTGGTGGTGTGTGTCCTGAGGCTCCACTACCTCCTTCCTGATGGCTGAGGGGTAATAACTGACCCTGAACCTGGTGGTGTGTGTCCTGAGGCACCACTACCTCCTTCCTGATACCTGAGGAGTTAATAACTGTTCCTGAACCTGGTGGTGTGTGTCCTGAGGCTCCTGTACCTCCTTCCTGATGGTTGCGGGTAATTACTGTTCCTGAACCTGGTGGTGTGCGTCCTGAGGCTCCTGTACCTCCTTCCTGATGGTTGAGGAGTAATAACTGTTCCTGAACCTGGTTGTGTGTGTCCCGAGGCTCCTGTACCTTCTTCCTGATGGATGAGGGGTAATAACTGTTCCTGAAACTGGTTGTGTGGGTCCTGAGGCTCCTGTACCTGCTTCCTGATGGTTGGGAGGTAATAACTGTTTCTGACCCTGGTGGTGTGGGTCCTGAGGCTCCTGTACCTCCTTCCTGATGGTTGGGAGGTAATAACTGTTTCTGAACCTGGTGGTGTGGGTCCTGAGGCTCCTGTACATCCTTCCTGATGGTTGAGGGGTAGTAACTGTTCCTGAACCTGGTTGTGTGGGTCCTTAGGCTCCTGTACCTCCTTCCTGATGGTTGCGGGTAATTACTGTTCCTGAACCTGGTGGTGTGCGTCCTGAGGCTCCTATACCTCCTTCCTGATGGTTGAGGAGTAATAACTGTTCCTGAACCTGGTTGTGTGTGTCCCGAGGCTCCTGTACCTCCTTCCTGATGGATGAGGGGTAATAACTGTTCCTGAAACTGGTTGTGTGGGTCCTGAGGCTCCTGTACCTACTTCCTGATGGCTGAGGGGTAATAACTGTTCCTGAACCTGGTGGTGTGTGTCCTGAGGCTCCTGTACCTTCTTCCTGATAGTTGAGGGGTTAATAACTGTTCCTGAACCTGGTGGTGTGAGTCCTGAGGCTCCTGTACCTCCTTCCTGATGGTTGAGGAGTAATAACTGTTCCTGAACCTGGTTGTGTGTGTCCCGAGGCTCCAGTACCTCCTTCCTGATGGAT
This sequence comes from Hypanus sabinus, assembly GCF_030144855.1. Lineage (NCBI taxonomy): Eukaryota > Metazoa > Chordata > Chondrichthyes > Myliobatiformes > Dasyatidae > Hypanus > Hypanus sabinus. The sequence continues at coordinate 411,998 of NW_026778977.1, read as the reverse complement.
GAGGGGTAATAACTGTTCCTGAAACTGGTTGTGTGGGTCCTGAGGCTCCTGTACCTACTTCCTGATGGCTGAGGGGTAATAACTGTTCCTGAACCTGGTGGTGTGTGTCCTGAGGCTCCTGTACATCCTTCCTGATAGTTGAGGGGTTAATAACTGTTCCTGAACCTGGTGGTGTGAGTCCTGAGGCTCCTGTACCTCCTTCCTGATGGTTGGGAGGTAATAACTGTTTCTGAACCTGGTGGTGTGTGTCCTGAGGCTCCTGTACTTCCTTCCTGATGATTGAGGGGCAATAACCGTTCCTGAACCTTGTGGTGTGTCTCCTGAGGCTCCACTACCTCCTTCCTGATGGCTGAGGGGTAATAACTGTCCCTGAACCTGGTGGTGTGTGTCCTGAGGCTCCACTACCTCCTTCCTGATAGCTGAGGGGTTAATAACTGTTCCTGAACCTGGTGGTGTGTGTCCTGAGGCTCCTGTACCTCCTTCCTGATAGTTGAGGGGTAATAACTGTTCCTGAACCTGGTTGTGTGTGTCCCGAGGCTCCTGTACCTCCTTCCTGATGGATGAGGGGTAATAACTGTTCCTGAAACTGGTTGTGTGGATCCTGAGGCTCCTGTACCTCCTTCCTGATGGCTGAGGGGTAATAACTGTCACTGAACCCGGTGGTGTGTGTCCTGAGGCTCCTGAACCTCCTTCCTGATAGCTGAGGGGTTAATAATTGTTCCTGAACCTGGTGGTGTGAGTCCTGAGGCTCCTGTAACTCCTTCCTGATGGTTGGGAGGTAATAACTGTTCCTGAACCTGGCTGTGTGGGTCCTTAGGCTCCTGTACCTCCTTCCTGATGGTTGAGGGTAATTACTGTTCCTGAACCTGGTGGTGTGCGTCCCGAGGCTCCTGTACCTCCTTCCTGATGGTTGAGGGGTAATAACTGTTCCTGAAACTGGTTGTGTGGGTCCTGAGGCTCCTGTACCTCCTTCCTGATGGCTGAGGGGTAATAACTGTTCCTGAACCTGGTGGTGTGTGTCCTGAGGTTCCTGTAGTTCCTTCCTGATGGTTGAGGGGTAATAACTGTCCCTGAACCTGGTGGTGTGCGACCTGAGGCTCCTATACCTCCTTCCTGATTGCTGAGTGGTAATAACTGCTCCTGAACCTGGTGGTGTGTGTCCCGAGGCTCCTGTACCTCCATCCGGATGGCTGAGGGGTAATAACTGATCTTGAACCTGGTGGTGTGTGACCCAAGGCTCCTGTACCTCCTTCCTGATGGTTGAGGGGGTAATAATTGTTTCTGAACCTGGTTGTGTGGGTTCTGAGGCTCCTGTACCTCCTTCCTGATGGTTGAGGGGTAATAACTGTCCCTGAAACTGGTGGTGTGCGACCTGAGGCTCCTATACCTCCTTCCTGATTGCTGACTGGTAATAACTGCTCCTGAACCTGGTGGTCTGGGACCTGAGGCTCCTGTACCTCCTTCCTGATGGCTGAGGGGTAATAACTGTCCCTGAATCTGGGGGTGTGTGTCCCAAGGCTCCTGTACCTTCTTCCTGATGATTGAGGGGTAATAACTGTTCCTGAACCTGGTGTTGTGTGTCCTGAGGCTCCTATACCTCCTTCCTGATGGCTGAGGGGTAATAACTGTCCCTGAACCTGGTGGTGTGTGTCCTGAGGCTCCACTACCTCCTTCCTGATGGCTGTGGGGTAATAACTGTCCCTGAAACTGGTGGTGTGTGTCCTGAGGCTCCTGTACCTCCTTCCTGATGGCTGAGGGGTAATAACTGTCCCTGAATCTGGGGGTGTGTGTCCCGAGGCTCCTGTACCTCCTTCCTGATGGCTGAGGGGTTAATAATTGTTCCTGAACCTGGTGGTGTGAGTCCTGAGGCTCCTGTACCTCCTTCCTGATGGTTGGGAGGTAATAACTGTTTCTGAACCTGGTGGTGTGGGTCCTGAGGCTCCTGTAACTCCTTCCTGATGGTTGAGGGGTAATAACTGTCCCTGAACCTGGTGGTGTGTGTCCTGAGGCTCCACTACCTCCTTCCTGATGGCTGAGGGGTAATAACTGACCCTGAACCTGGTGGTGTGTGTCCTGAGGCACCACTACCTCCTTCCTGATACCTGAGGAGTTAATAACTGTTCCTGAACCTGGTGGTGTGTGTCCTGAGGCTCCTGTACCTCCTTCCTGATGGTTGGGAGGTAATAACTGTTTCTGAACCTGGTGGTGTGGGTCCTGTGGCTCCTGTACCTCCTTCCTGATGGTTGAGGGGTAATAACTGTCCCTGAACCTGGTGGTGTGTGTCCTGAGGCTCCACTACCTCCTTCCTGATGGCTGAGGGGTAATAACTGTCCCTGAAACTGGTGGTGTGTGTCCTGAGGCTCCTGTACCTCCTTCCTGATGGCTGAGGGGTAATAACTGTCCCTGAATCTGGGGGTGTGTGTCCCGAGGCTCCTGTACCTCCTTCCTGATGGCTGAGGGGTTAATAATTGTTCCTGAACCTGGTGGTGTGAGTCCTGAGGCTCCTGTACCTCCTTCCTGATGGTTGGGAGGTAATAACTGTTTCTGAACCTGGTGGTGTGGGTCCTGAGGCTCCTGTAACTCCTTCCTGATGGTTGAGGGGTAATAACTGTCCCTGAACCTGGTGGTGTGTGTCCTGAGGCTCCACTACCTCCTTCCTGATGGCTGAGGGGTAATAACTGACCCTGAACCTGGTGGTGTGTGTCCTGAGGCACCACTACCTCCTTCCTGATACCTGAGGAGTTAATAACTGTTCCTGAACCTGGTGGTGTGTGTCCTGAGGCTCCTGTACCTCCTTCCTGATGGTTGGGAGGTAATAACTGTTTCTGAACCTGGTGGTGTGGGTCCTGTGGCTCCTGTACCTCCTTCCTGATGGTTGAGGGGTAATAACTGTCCCTGAACCTGGTGGTGTGTGTCCTGAGGCTCCACTACCTCCTTCCTGATGGCTGAGGGGTAATAACTGTCCCTGAACCTGGTGGTGTGTGTCCTGAGGCTCCACTACCTCCTTCCTGATAGCTGAGGAGTTAATAACTGTTCCTGAACCTGGTGGTGTGTGTCCTGAGGCTCCTGTACCTCCTTCCTGATAGTTGAGGGGTTAATAACTGTTCCTGAACCTGGTGGTGTGAGTCCTGAGGCTCCTGTACCTCCTTCCTGATGGTTGAGGGGTGTTAACTGTTCCTGAATCTGGTGGTGTGTGTCCTGAAGCTCCTGTACCTCCTTCCTGATGGTTGAGGGGTAGTAACTGTTCCTGAACCTGGCTGTGTGGGTCCTTAGGCTCCTGTACCTCCTTCCTGATGGTTGACGGTAATTACCGTTCCTGAACCTGGTGGTGTGCGTCCCGAGGCTCCTGTACCTCCTTCCAGATGGTTGAGGGGTAATAACTGTTCCTGAAACTGGTTGTGTGGGTCCTGAGGCTCCTGTACCTCCTTCCTGATGGCTGAGGGGTAATAACTGTTCCTGAACCTGGTGGTGTGTGTCCTGAGGCTCCTGTAGTTCCTTCCTGATGGTTGAGGGGTAATAACTGTCCCTGAACCTGGTGGTGTGCGACCTGAGGCTCCTATACCTCCTTCCTGATTGCTGACTGGTAATAACTGCTCCTGAACCTGGTGGTCTGGGACCTGAGGCTCCTGTACCTCCTTCCTGATGGCTGAGGGGTAATAACTGTCCCTGAATCTGGGGGTGTGTGTCCCAAGGCTCCTGTACCTTCTTCCTGATGATTGAGGGGTAATAACTGTTCCTGAACCTGGTGTTGTGTGTCCTGAGGCTCCTGTACTTCCTTCCTGATGATTGAGGGGTAATAACAGTTCCTGAACCTTGTGGTGTGTGTCCTGAGGCTCCTGTACCTCCTTCCTGATGGCTGAGGGGTAATAACCGTCCCTGAACCTGGTGGTGTGTGTCCTGAGGCTCCACTACCTCCTTCCTGATGGCTGTGTGGTAATAACTGTCCCTGAACCTGGTGGTGTGTGTCCCGAGGCTCCTGTACCTCCTTCCTGATGGCTGAGGGGTAATAACTGTCCCTGAATCTGGGGGTGTGTGTCCCGAGGCTCCTGTACCTCCTTCCTGATGGCTGAGGGGTTAATAATTGTTCCTGAACCTGGTGGTGTGAGTCCTGAGGCTCCTGTAACTCCTTCCTGATGGTTGGGTGGTAATAACTGTTTCTGAACCTGGTGGTGTGTGTCCTGAGGCTCCTGTACCTCCTTCCTGATAGTTGAGGGGTTAATAACTGTTCCTGAACCTGGTGGTGTGAGTCCTGAGGCTCCTGAACCTCCTTCCTGATGGTTGAGGCGTGTTAACTGTTCCTGAATCTGGTGGTGTGTGTCCTGAAGCTCCTGTACCTCCTTCCTGATGGTTGAGGGGTAGTAACTGTTCCTGAACCTGGCTGTGTGGGTCCTTAGGCTCCTGTACCTCCTTCCTGATGGTTGACGGTAATTACTGTTCCTGAACCTGGTGGTGTGCGTCCCGAGGCTCCTGTACCTCCTTCCAGATGGTTGAGGGGTAATAACTGTTCCTGAAACTGGTTGTGTGGGTCCTGAGGCTCCTGTACTTCCTTCCTGATGGCTGAGGGGTACTAACTGTTCCTGAACCTGGTGGTGTGTGTCCTGAGGCTCCTGTAGTTCCTTCCTGATGGTTGAGGGGTAATAACTGTTCCTGAACCTGGTGTTGTGTGTCCCGAGGCTCCTGTACCTCCTTCCTGATGGCTGAGGGGTTAATAATTGTTCCTGAACCTGGTGGTGTGAGTCCTGAGGCTCCTGTAACTCCTTCCTGATGGTTGGGAGGTAATAACTGTTTCTGAACCTGGTGGTGTGGGTCCTGAGGCTCCTGTACCTCCTTCCTGATGGTTGAGGGGTAATAACTGTCTCTGAACCTGGTGGTGTGTGTCCTGAGGCTCCACTACCTCCTTCCTGATGGCTGAGGGGTAATAACTGTCCCTGAACCTGGTGGTGTGTGTCCAGAGGCTCCACTACCTCCTTCCTGATAGCTGAGGAGTTAATAACTGTTCCTGAACCTGGTGGTGTGTGTCCTGAGGCTCCTGTACCTCCTTCCGGATGGTTGGGAGGTAATAACTGTTTCTGAACCAGGTGGTGTGGGTCCTGAGGCTCCTGTACCTCCTTCCTGATGGTTGAGGGGTAATAACTGTCCCTGAACCTGGTGGTGTGTGTCCTGAGGCTCCACTACCTCCTTCCTGATGGCTGAGGGGTAATAACTGTCCCTGAACCTGGTGGTGTGTGTCCTGAGGCTCCACTACCTCCTTCCTGATAGCTGAGGAGTTAATAACTGTTCCTGAACCTGGTGGTGTGTGTCCTGAGGCTCCTGTACCTCCTTCCTGATAGTTGAGGGGTAATAACTGTTCCTGAACCTGGTTGTGTGTGTCCCGAGGCTCCTGTACCTCCTTCCTGATGGATGAGGGGTAATAACTGTTGCTGAAACTGGTTGTGTGGATCCTGAGGCTCCTGTACCTCCTTCCTGATGGCTGAGGGGTAATAACTGTCACCGAACCTGGTGGTGTGTGTCCTGAGGCTCCTGTACCTCCTTCCTCATAGCTGAGGGGTTAATAACTGTTCCTGAACCTGGTGGTGTGTGTCCTGAGGCTCCTGTACCTCCTTCCTGATAGTTGAGGGGTTAATAACTGTTCCTGAACCTGGTGGTGTGAGTCCTGAGGCTCCTCTACCTCCTTCCTGATGGTTGGGAGGTAATAACTGTTTCTGAACCTGGTGGTGTGGGTCCTGAGGCTCCTGTACCTCCTTCCTGATGGTTGGGAGGTAATAACTGTTTCTGAACCTGGTGGTGTGGGTCCTGAGGCTCCTGCACATCCTTCCTGATGGTTGAGGGGTAGTAACTGTTCCTGAACCTGGTTGTGTGGGTCCTTAGGCTCCTGTACCTCCTTCCTGATGGTTGAGGGTAATTACTGTTCCTGAACCTGGTGTTGTGTGTCCTGAGGCTCCTGTACTTCCTTCCTGATGATTGAGGGGTAATAACTGTCCCTGAACCTGGTGGTGTGTGTCCTGAGGCTCCACTACCTCCTTCCAGATGGCTGTGGGGTAATAACCGTCCCTGAACCTGGTGGTGTGTGTCCTGAGGCTCCTGTACCTCCTTCCTGATGGCTGAGGGGTAATAACTGTCCCTGAATCTGGGGGTGTGTGTCCCGAGGCTCCTGTACCTCCTTCCTGATGGCTGAGGGGTTAATAATTGTTCCTGAACCTGGTGGTGTGAGTCCTGAGGCTCCTGTACCTCCTTCCTGATGGTTGGGAGGTAATAACTGTTTCTGAACCTGGTGGCGTGGGTCCTGAGGCTCCTGTACCTCCTTCCTGATGGCTGAGGGGTAATAACTGTCCCTGAACCTGGTGGTGTGTGTCCTGAGGCTCCACTACCTCCTTCCTGATGGCTGTGGGGTAATAACTGTCCCTGAACCTGGTGGTGTGTGTCCCGAGGCTCCTGTACCTCCTTCCTGATGGCTGAGGGGTAATAACTGTCCCTGAATCTGGGGGTGTGTGTCCCGAGGCTCCTGTACCTCCTTCCTGATGGCTGAGGGGTTAATAATTGTTCCTGAACCTGGTGGTGTGAGTCCTGAGGCTCCTGTAACTCCTTCCTGATGGTTGGGTGGTAATAACTGTTTCTGAACCTGGTGGTGTGTGTCCTGAGGCTCCTGTACCTCCTTCCTGATAGTTGAGGGGTTAATAACTGTTCCTGAACCTGGTGGTGTGAGTCCTGAGGCTCCTGAACCTCCTTCCTGATGGTTGAGGCGTGTTAACTGTTCCTGAATCTGGTGGTGTGTGTCCTGAAGCTCCTGTACCTCCTTCCTGATGGTTGAGGGGTAGTAACTGTTCCTGAACCTGGCTGTGTGGGTCCTTAGGCTCCTGTACCTCCTTCCTGATGGTTGACGGTAATTACTGTTCCTGAACCTGGTGGTGTGCGTCCCGAGGCTCCTGTACCTCCTTCCAGATGGTTGAGGGGTAATAACTGTTCCTGAAACTGGTTGTGTGGGTCCTGAGGCTCCTGTACTTCCTTCCTGATGGCTGAGGGGTAATAACTGTTCCTGAACCTGGTGGTGTGTGTCCTGAGGCTCCTGTAGTTCCTTCCTGATGGTTGAGGGGTAATAACTGTCCCTCAACCTGGTGGTGTGCGACCTGAGGCTCCTATACCTCCTTCCTGATTGCTGACTGGTAATAACTGCTCCTGAACCTGGTGGTCTGGGACCTGAGGCTCCTGTACCTCCTTCCTGATGGCTGAGGGGTAATAACTGTCCCTGAATCTGGGGGTGTGTGTCCCAAGGCTCCTGTACCTTCTTCCTGATGATTGAGGGGTAATAACTGTTCCTGAACCTGGTGTTGTGTGTCCCGAGGCTCCTGTACCTCCTTCCTGATGGCTGAGGGGTTAATAATTGTTCCTGAACCTGGTGGTGTGAGTCCTGAGGCTCCTGTAACTCCTTCCTGATGGTTGGGAGGTAATAACTGTTTCTGAACCTGGTGGTGTGGGTCCTGAGGCTCCTGTACCTCCTTCCTGATGGTTGAGGGGTAATAACTGTCCCTGAACCTGGTGGTGTGTGTCCTGAGGCTCCACTACCTCCTTCCTGATGGCTGAGGGGTAATAACTGTCCCTGAACCTGGTGGTGTGTGTCCAGAGGCTCCACTACCTCCTTCCTGATAGCTGAGGAGTTAATAACTGTTCCTGAACCTGGTGGTGTGTGTCCTGAGGCTCCTGTACCTCCTTCCGGATGGTTGGGAGGTAATAACTGTTTCTGAACCAGGTGGTGTGGGTCCTGAGGCTCCTGTACCTCCTTCCTGATGGTTGAGGGGTAATAACTGTCCCTGAACCTGGTGGTGTGTGTCCTGAGGCTCCACTACCTCCTTCCTGATGGCTGAGGGGTAATAACTGTCCCTGAACCTGGTGGTGTGTGTCCTGAGGCTCCACTACCTCCTTCCTGATAGCTGAGGAGTTAATAACTGTTCCTGAACCTGGTGGTGTGTGTCCTGAGGCTCCTGTACCTCCTTCCTGATAGTTGAGGGGTAATAACTGTTCCTGAACCTGGTTGTGTGTGTCCCGAGGCTCCTGTACCTCCTTCCTGATGGATGAGGGGTAATAACTGTTCCTCAAACTGGTTGTGTGGATCCTGAGGCTCCTGTACCTCCTTCCTGATGGCTGAGGGGTAATAACTGTCACCGAACCTGGTGGTGTGTGTCCTGAGGCTCCTGTACCTCCTTCCTCATAGCTGAGGGGTTAATAACTGTTCCTGAACCTGGTGGTGTGTGTCCTGAGGCTCCTGTACCTCCTTCCTGATAGTTGAGGGGTTAATAACTGTTCCTGAACCTGGTGGTGTGAGTCCTGAGGCTCCTGTACCTCCTTCCTGATGGTTGGGAGGTAATAACTGTTTCTGAACCTGGTGGTGTGGGTCCTGAGGCTCCTGTACCTCCTTCCTGATGGTTGGGAGGTAATAACTGTTTCTGAACCTGGTGGTGTGGGTCCTGAGGCTCCTGCACATCCTTCCTGATGGTTGAGGGGTAGTAACTGTTCCTGAACCTGGTTGTGTGGGTCCTTAGGCTCCTGTACCTCCTTCCTGATGGTTGAGGGTAATTACTGTTCCTGAACCTGGTGTTGTGTGTCCTGAGGCTCCTGTACTTCCTTCCTGATGATTGAGGGGTAATAACTGTCCCTGAACCTGGTGGTGTGTGTCCTGAGGCTCCACTACCTCCTTCCAGATGGCTGTGGGGTAATAACCGTCCCTGAACCGGGTGGTGTGTGTCCTGAGGCTCCTGTACCTCCTTCCTGATGGCTGAGGGGTAATAACTGTCCCTGAATCTGGGGGTGTGTGTCCCGAGGCTCCTGTACCTCCTTCCTGATGGCTGAGGGGTTAATAATTGTTCCTGAACCTGGTGGTGTGAGTCCTGAGGCTCCTGTACCTCCTTCCTGATGGTTGGGAGGTAATAACTGTTTCTGAACCTGGTGGCGTGGGTCCTGAGGCTCCTGTACCTCCTTCCTGATGGTTGAGGGGTAATAACTGTCCCTGAACCTGGTGGTGTGTGTCCTGAGGCTCCACTACCTACTTCCTGATGGCTGAGGGGTAATAACTGTTCCTGAACCTGGTGGTGTGTGTCCTGAGGCTCCTGTACCTCCTTCCTGATAGTTGAGGGGTTAATAACTGTTCCTGAACCTGGTGTTGTGTGTCCTGAGGCTCCTGTACTTCCTTCCTGATGATTGAGGGGTAATAACAGTTCCTGAACCTTGTGGTGTGTGTCCTGAGGCTCCTGTACCTCCTTCCTGATGGCTGAGGGGTAATAACTGTCCCTGAACCTGGTGGTGTGTGTCCTGAGGCTCCACTACCTCCTTCCAGATGGCTGTGGGGTAATAACCGTCCCTGAACCTGGTGGTGTGTGTCCTGAGGCTCCTGTACCTCCTTCCTGATGGCTGAGGGGTAATAACTGTCCCTGAATCTGGGGGTGTGTGTCCCGAGGCTCCTGTACCTCCTTCCTAATGGCTGAGGGGTTAATAATTGTTCCTGAACCTGGTGGTGTGAGTCCTGAGGCTCCTGTACCTCCTTCCTGATGGTTGGGAGGTAATAACTGTTTCTGAACCTGGTGGCGTGGGTCCTGAGGCTCCTGTACCTCCTTCCTGATGGTTGAGGGGTAATAACTGTCCCTGAACCTGGTGGTGTGTGTCCTGAGGCTCCACTACCTCCTTCCTGATAGCTGAGGAGTTAATAACTGTTCCTGAACCTGGTGGTGTGTGTCCTGAGGCTCCTGTACCTCCTTCCTGAAGGTTGGGAGGTAATAACTGTTTCTGAACCTGGTGGTGTGGGTCCTGAGGCTCCTGTACCTCCTTCCTGATGGTTGAGGGGTAATAACTGTCCCTGAACCTGGTGGTGTGTGTCCTGAGGCTCCTGTACCTCCTTCCTGATGGCTGAAGGGTAATAACTGTCCCTGAACCTGGTGGTGTGTGTCCTGAGGCTCCACTACCTCCTTCCTGATGGCTGTGGGGTAATAACTGTCCCTGAACCTGGTGGTGTGTGTCCTGAGGCTCCTGTACCTCCTTCCTGATGGCTGACGGGTAATAACTGTCCCTGAATCTGGGGGTGTGTGTCCCGAGGCTCCTGTACCTCCTTCCTGATGGCTGAGGGGTTAATAATTGTTCCTGAACATGGTGGTGTGAGTCCTGAGGCTCCTGTACCTCCTTCCTGATGGTTGGGAGGTAATAACTGTTTCTGAACCTGGTGGTGTGGGTCCTGAGGCTCCTGTACCTCCTTCCTGATGGTTGAGGGGTAATAACTGTCCCTGAACCTGGTGGTGTGTGTCCTGAGGCTCCACTACCTCCTTCCTGATGGCTGAGGGGTAATAACTGTCCCTGAACCTGGTGGTGTGTGTCCTGAGGCTCCACTACCTCCTTCCTGATAGCTGAGGAGTTAATAACTGTTCCTGAACCTGGTGGTGTGTGTCCTGAGGCTCCTGTACCTCCTTCCTGATGGTTGGGAGGTAATAACTGTTTCTGAACCTGGTGGTGTGGGTCCTGAGGCTCCTGTACCTCCTTCCTGATGGTTGAGGGGTAATAACTGTCCCTGAACCTGGTGGTGTGTGTCCTGAGGCTCCACTACCTCCTTCCTGATGGCTGAGGGGTAATAACTGTCCCTGAACCTGGTGGTGTGTGTCCTGAGGCTCCACTACCTCCTTCCTAATAGCTGAGGAGTTAATAACTATTCCTGAACCTGGTGGTGTGTGTCCTGAGGCTCCTGTACCTCCTTCCTGATAGTTGAGGGGTTAATAACTGTTCCTGAACCTGGTGGTGAGTCCTGAGGCTCCTGTACCTCCTTCCTGATGGTTGAGGGGTGTTAACTGTTCCTGAATCTGGTGGTGTGTGTCCTGAAGCTCCTGTACCTCCTTCCTGATGGTTGAGGGGTAGTAACTGTTCCTGAACCTGGCTGTGTGGGTCCTTAGGCTCCTGTACCTCCTTCCTGATGATTGACGGTAATTACTGTTCCTGAACCTGGTGGTGTGCGTCCCGAGGCTCCTGTAGGTTGAGGGGTAATAACTGTTCCTGAAACTGGTTGTGTGGGTCCTGAGGCTCCTGTACCTCCTTCCTGATGGCTGAGGGGTAATAACTGTTCCTGAACCTGGTGGTGTGTGTCCTGAGGCTCCTGTAGTTCCTTCCTGATGGTTGAGGGGTAATAACTGTCCCTGAACCTGGTGGTGTGCGACCTGAGGCTCCTATACCTCCTTCCTGATTGCTGACTGGTAAAAACTGCTCCTGAACCTGGTGGTCTGGGACCTGAGGCTCCTGTACCTCCTTCCTGATGGCTGAGGGGTAATAACTGTCCCTGAATCTGGGGGTGTGTGTCCCAAGGCTCCTGTACCTTCTTCCTGATGATTGAGGGGTAATAACTGTTCCTGAACCTGGTGTTGTGTGTCCTGAGGCTCCTGTACTTCCTTCCTGATGATTGAGGGGTAATAACAGTTCCTGAACCTTGTGGTGTGTGTCCTGAGGCTCCTGTACGTCCTTCCTGATGGCTGAGGGGTAATAACTGTCCCTGAACCTGGTGGTGTGTGTCCTGAGGCTCCACTACCTCCTTCCTGATGGCTGTGGGGTAATAACTGTCCCTGAACCTGGTGGTGTGTGTCCCGAGGCTCCTGTACCTCCTTCCTGATGGCTGAGGGGTAATAACTGTCCCTGAATCTGGGGGTGTGTGTCCCGAGGCTCCTGTACCTCCTTCCTGATGGCTGAGGGGTTAATAATTGTTCCTGAACCTGGTGGTGTGAGTCCTGAGGCTCCTGTAACTCCTTCCTGATGGTTGGGAGGTAATAACTGTTTCTGAACCTGGTGGTGTGGGTCCTGAGGCTCCTGTACCTCCTTCCTGATGGTTGAGGGGTAATAACTGTCCCTGAAACTGGTGGTGTGTGTCCTGAGGCTCCACTACCTCCTTCCTGATGGCTGAGGGGTAATAACTGTCCCTGAACCTGGTGGTGTGTGTCCTGAGGCTCCACTACCTCCTTCCTGATAGCTGAGGAGTTAATAACTGTTCCTGAACCTGGTGGTGTGTGTCCTGAGGCTCCTGTACCTCCTTCCTGATGGTTGGGAGGTAATAACTGTTTCTGAACCAGGTGGTGTGGGTCCTGAGGCTCCACTACCTCCTTCCTGATGGCTGAGGGGTAATAACTGTCCCTGAACCTGGTGGTGTGTGTCCTGAGGCTCCACTACCTCCTTCCTGATAGCTGAGGAGTTAATAACTGTTCCTGAACCTGGTGGTGTGTGTCCTGAGGCTCCTGTACCTCCTTCCTGATAGTTGAGGGGTAATAACTGTTCCTGAACCTGGTTGCGTGTGTCCCGAGGCTCCTGTACCTCCTTCCTGATGGATGAGGGGTAATAACTGTTCCTGAAACTGGTTGTGTGGATCCTGAGGCTCCTGTACCTCCTTCCTGATGGCTGAGGGGTAATAACTGTCACTGAACCTGGTGGTGTGTGTCCGGAGGCTCCTGTACCTCCTTCCTCATAGCTGAGGGGTTAATAACTGTTCCTGAACCTGGTGGTGTGTGTCCTGAGGCTCCTGTACCTCCTTCCTGATAGTTGAGGGGTTAATAACTGTTCCTGAACCTGGTGGTGTGAGTCCTGAGGCTCCTGTACCTCCTTCCTGATGGTTGGGAGGTAATAACTGTTTCTGAACCTGGTGGTGTGGGTCCTGAGGCTCCTGTACCTCCTTCCTGATGGTTGGGAGGTAATAACTGTTTCTGAACCTGGTGGTGTTGGTCCTGAGGCTCCTGCACATCCTTCCTGATGGTTGAGGGATAGTAACTGTTCCTGAACCTGGTTGTGTGGGTCCTTAGGCTCCTGTACCTCCTTCCTGATGGTTGAGGGTAATTACTGTTCCTGAACCTGGTGTTGTGTGTCCTGAGGCTCCTGTACTTCCTTCCTGATGATTGAGGGGTAATAACAGTTCCTGAACCTTGTGGTGTGTGTCCTGAGGCTCCTGTACCTCCTTCCTGATGGCTGAGGGGTAATAACTGTCCCTGAACCTGGTGGTGTGTGTCCTGAGCCTCCACTACCTCCTTCCAGATGGCTGTGAGGTAATAACCGTCCCTGAACCTGGTGGTGTGTGTCCTGAGGCTCCTGTACCTCCTTCCTGATGGCTGAGGGGTAATAACTGTCCCTGAATCTGGAGGTGTGTGTCCCGAGGCTCCTGTACCTCCTTCCTGATGGCTGAGGGGTTAATAATTGTTCCTGAAACTGGTGGTGTGAGTCCTGAGGCTCCTGTACCTCCTTCCTGATGGTTGGGAGGTAATAACTGTTTCTGAACCTGGTGGCCTGGGTCCTGAGGCTCCTGTACCTCCTTCCTGATGGATGAGGGGTAATAACTGTCCCTGAACCTGGTGGTGTGTGTCCTGAGGCTCCACTACCTCCTTCCTGATGGCTGAGGGGTAATAACTGTCCCTGAACCTGGTGGTGTGTGTCCTGAGGCTCCACTACCTCCTTCCTGATAGCTGAGGAGTTAATAACTGTTCCTGAACCTGGTGGTGTGTGTCCAGAGGCTCCTGTACCTCCTTCCTGATAGTTGAGGGGTAATAACTGTTCCTGAACCTGGTTGTGTGTGTCCCGAGGCTCCTGTACCTCCTTCCTGATGGATGAGGGGTAATAACTGTTCCTGAAACTGGTTGTGTGGATCCTGAGGCTCCTGTACCTCCTTCCCGATGGCTGAGGGGTTAATAATTGTTCCTGAACCTGGTGGTGTGAGTCCTGAGGCTCCTGTACCTCCTTCCTGATGGTTGGGAGGTAATAACTGTTTCTGAACCTGGTGGCGTGGGTCCTGAGGCTCCTGTACCTCCTTCCTGATGGTTGAGGGGTAATAACTGTCCCTGAACCTGGTGGTGTGTGTCCTGAGGCTCCACTACCTCCTTCCTGATGGCTGAGGGGTAATAACTGTCCCTGAACCTGGTGGTGTGTGTCCTGAGGCTCCACTACCTCCTTCCTGATAGCTGAGGAGTTAATAACTGTTCCTGAACCTGGTGGTGTGTGTCCAGAGGCTCCTGTACCTCCTTCCTGATAGTTGAGGGGTAATAACTGTTCCTGAACCTGGTTGTGTGTGTCCCGAGGCTCCTGTACCTCCTTCCTGATGGATGAGGGGTAATAACTGTTCCTGAAACTGGTTGCCTGGATCCTGAGGCTCCTGTACCTCCTTCCTGATGGCTGAGGGGTAATAACTGTCACTGAACCTGGTGGTGTGTGTCCTGAGGCTCCTGTACCTCCTTCCTCATAGCTGAGGGGTTAATAACTGTTCCTGTACCTGGTGGTGTGTGTCCTGAGGCTCCTGTACCTCCTTCCTGATAGTTGAGGGGTTAATAACTGTTCCTGAACCTGGTGGTGTGAGTCCTGAGGCTCCTGTACCTCCTTCCTGATGGTTGGGAGGTAATAACTGTTTCTGAACCTGGTGGTGTGGGTCCTGAGGCTCCTGTACCTCCTTCCTGATGGTTGGGAGGTAATAACTGTTTCTGAACCTGGTGGTGTGGGTCCTGAGGCTCCTGTACATCCTTCCTGATGGTTGAGGGGTAGTAACTGTTCCTGAACCTGGTTGTGTGGGTCCTTAGGCTCCTGTACCTCCTTCCTGATGGTTGAGGGTAATTACTGTTCCTGAACCTGGTGGTGTGCGTCCTGAGGCTCCTGTACCTCCTTCCTGATGGTTGAGGAGTAATAACTGTTCCTGAACCTGGTTGTGTGTGTCCCGAGGCTCCTGTACCTCCTTCCTGATGGATGAGGGGTAATAACTGTACCTGAAACTGGTTGTGTGGGTCCTGAGGCTCCTGTACCTCCTTCCTGATGGCTGAGGGGTAATAACTGTTCCTGAACCTGGTGGTGTGTGTCCTGAGGCTCCTGTACCTCCTTCCTGATAGTTGAGGGGTTAATAACTGTTCCTGAACCTGGTGGTGTGAGTCCTGAGGCTCCTGTACATCCTTCCTGATGGTTGGGAGGTAATCACTGTTTCTGAACCTGGTGGTGTGGGTCCTGAGGCTCCTGTACCTCCTTCCTGATGGTTGAGGGGTGATAACTGTTCCTGAATCTGGTGGTGTGTGTCCTGAAGCTCCTGTACCTCCTTCCTAATGGTTGAGGGGTAGTAACTGTTCCTGAACCTGGCTGTGTGGGTCCTTAGGCTCCTGTACCTCCTTCCTGATGGTTGACGGTAATTACTGTTCCTGAACCTGGTGGTGTGCGTCCCGAGGCTCCTGTACCTCCTTCCTGATGGTTGAGGGGTAATAACTGTTCCTGAAACTGGTTGTGTGGGTCCTGAGGCTCCTGTACCTCCTTCCTGATGGCTGAGGGGTAATAACTGTTCCTGAACCTGGTGGTGTGTGTCCTGAGGCTCCTGTAGTTCCTTCCTGATGGTTGAGGGGTAATAACTGTCCCTGAACCTGGTGGTGTGCGACCTGAGGCTCCTATACCTCCTTCCTGATTGCTGAGTGGTAATAACTGCTCCTGAACCTGGTGGTGTGTGTCCCGAGGCTCCTGTACCTCCATCCTGATGGCTGAGGGGTAATAACTGATCTTGAACCTGGTGGTGTGTGTCCCAAGGCTCCTGTACCTCCTTCCTGATGGTTGAGGGTGTAATAACTGTTCCTGAACCTGGTTGTGTGGGTCCAGAGGCTCCTGTACCCACTTCCTGATGGTTGAGGGGTAATAACTGTCCCTGAAACTGGTGGTGTGCGACCTGAGGCTCCTATACCTCCTTCCTGATTGCTGAGTGGTAATAACTGCTCCTGAACCTGGTGGTCTGGGACCTGAGGCTCCTGTACCTCCTTCCTGATGGCTGAGGGGTAATAATTATCCCTGAATCTGGGGGTGTGTGTCCCGAGGCTCCTGTACCTTCTTCCTGATGATTGAGGGGTAATAACTGTTCCTGAACCTGGTGGTGTGTGTCCTGAGGCTCCTGTACTTCCTTCCTGATGATTGAGGGGTAATAACAGTTCCTGAACCTTGTGGTGTGTCTCCTGAGGCTCCTGTACCTCCTTCCTGATGGCTGAGGGGTAATAACTGTCCCTGAACCTGGTGGTGTGTGTCCTGAGGCTCCACTACCTCCTTCCTGATGGCTGTGGGGTAATAACCGTCCCTGAACCTGGTGGTGTGTGTCCTGAGGCTCCTGTACCTCCTTCCTGATGGCTGAGGGGTAATAACTGTCCCTGAATCTGGGGGTGTGTGTCCCGAGGCTCCTGTACCTCCTTCCTGAATGCTGAGGGGTTAATAACTGATCCTGAACCTGGTGGTGTGAGTCCTGAGGCTCCTGTACCTGCTTCCTGATGGTTGAGGGGGTAATAACTGTTCCTGAACCTGGTTGTGTGTGTCCGGAGGCTCCTGTACCTCCTTCCCGATGGTTGAGGGGTAATAACTGTCCCTGAAACTGGTGGTGTGCGACCTGAGGCTCCTTTACCTCCTTCCTGATTGCTGAGTGGTAATAACTGCTCCTGAACCTGGTGGTGTGGGTCCTGAGGCTCCTGTACATCCTTCCTGATGGTTGAGGGGTAGTAACTGTTCCTGAACCTGGTTGTGTGGGTCCTTAGGCTCCTGTACCTCCTTCCTGATGGTTGAGGGTAATTACTGTTCCTGAACCTGGTGGTGTGCGTCCTGAGGCTCCTGTACCTCCTTCCTGATGGTTGAGGAGTAATAACTGTTCCTGAACCTGGTTGTGTGTGTCCCGAGGCTCCTGTACCTCCTTCCTGATGGATGAGGGGTAATAACTGTACCTGAAACTGGTTGTGTGGGTCCTGAGGCTCCTGTACCTCCTTCCTGATGGCTGAGGGGTAATAACTATTCCTGAACCTGGTGGTGTGTGTCCTGAGGCTCCTGTACCTCCTTCCTGATAGTTGAGGGGTTAATAACTGTTCCTGAACCTGGTGGTGTGAGTCCTGAGGCTCCTGTACATCCTTCCTGATGGTTGGGAGGTAATCACTGTTTCTGAACCTGGTGGTGTGTGTCCTGAAGCTCCTGTACCTCCTTCCTAATGGTTGAGGGGTAGTAACTGTTCCTGAACCTGGCTGTGTGGGTCCTTAGGCTCCTGTACCTCCTTCCTGATGGTTGACGGTAATTACTGTTCCTGAACCTGGTGGTGTGCGTCCCGAGGCTCCTGTACCTCCTTCCTGATGGTTGAGGGGTAATAACTGTTCCTGAAACTGGTTGTGTGGGTCCTGAGGCTCCTGTACCTCCTTCCTGATGGCTGAGGGGTAATAACTGTTCCTGAACCTGGTGGTGTGTGTCCTGAGGCTCCTGTAGTTCCTTCCTGATGGTTGAGGGGTAATAACTGTCCCTGAACCTGGTGGTGTGCGACCTGAGGCTCCTATACCTCCTTCCTGATTGCTGAGTGGTAATAACTGCTCCTGAACCTGGTGGTGTGTGTCCCGAGGCTCCTGTACCTCCATCCTGATGGCTGAGGGGTAATAACTGATCTTGAACCTGGTGGTGTGTGTCCCAAGGCTCCTGTACCTCCTTCCTGATGGTTGAGGGTGTAATAACTGTTCCTGAACCTGGTTGTGTGGGTCCAGAGGCTCCTGTACCCACTTCCTGATGGTTGAGGGGTAATAACTGTCCCTGAAACTGGTGGTGTGCGACCTGAGGCTCCTATACCTCCTTCCTGATTGCTGAGTGGTAATAACTGCTCCTGAACCTGGTGGTCTGGGACCTGAGGCTCCTGTACCTCCTTCCTGATGGCTGAGGGGTAATAATTATCCCTGAATCTGGGGGTGTGTGTCCCGAGGCTCCTGTACCTTCTTCCTGATGATTGAGGGGTAATAACTGTTCCTGAACCTGGTGGTGTGTGTCCTGAGGCTCCTGTACTTCCTTCCTGATGATTGAGGGGTAATAACAGTTCCTGAACCTTGTGGTGTGTCTCCTGAGGCTCCTGTACCTCCTTCCTGATGGCTGAGGGGTAATAACTGTCCCTGAACCTGGTGGTGTGTGTCCTGAGGCTCCACTACCTCCTTCCTGATGGCTGTGGGGTAATAACCGTCCCTGAACCTGGTGGTGTGTGTCCTGAGGCTCCTGTACCTCCTTCCTGATGGCTGAGGGGTAATAACTGTCCCTGAATCTGGGGGTGTGTGTCCCGAGGCTCCTGTACCTCCTTCCTGAATGCTGAGGGGTTAATAACTGATCCTGAACCTGGTGGTGTGAGTCCTGAGGCTCCTGTACCTCCTTCCAGATGGTTGGGAGGTAATAACTGTTTCTGAACCTGGTGGCGTGGGTCCTGAGGCTCCTGTACCTCCTTCCTGATGGTTGAGGGGTAATAACTGTCCCTGAACCTGGTGGTGTGTGTCCTGAGGCTCCACTACCTCCTTCCTGATGGCTGAGGGGTAATAACTGTCCCTGAACCTGGTGGTGTGTGTCCTGAGGCTCCACTACCTCCTACCTGATAGCTGAGGGGTTAATAACTGTTCCTGAACCTGGTGGTGTGCGTCCTGAGGCTCCTGTACCTCCTTCCTGATGGTTGAGGAGTAATAACAGTTTCTGAACCTGGTTGTGTGTGTCCCGAGACTCCTGTACCTCCTTCCTGATGGATGAGGGGTAATAACTGTTCCTGAAACTGGTTGTGTGGATCCTGAGGCTCCTGTACCTCCTTCCTGATGGCTGAGGGGTAATAACTGTCACTGAACCTGGTGGTGTGTGTCCTGAGGCTCCTGTACCTCCTTCCTGATAGCTGAGGGGTTAATAACTGTTCCTGAAACTGGTGGTGTGTGTCCTGAGGCTCCTGTACCTCCTTCCTGATAGTTGAGGGGTTAATAACTGTTCCTGAACCTGGTGGTGTGAGTCCTGAGGCTCCTGTACCTCCTTCCTGATGGTTGGGAGGTAATAACTGTTTCTGATCCTGGTGGTGTGGGTCCTGAGGCTCCTGTACCTCCTTCCTGATGGTTGGGAGGTAATAACTGTTTCTGAACCTGGTGGTGTGGGACCTGAGGCTCCTGTACATCCTTCCTGATGGTTGAGGGGTAGTAACTGTTTCTGAACCTGGTTGTGTGGGTCCTTAGGCTCCTGTACCTCCTTCCTGATGGTTGAGGGTAATTACTGTTCCTGAACCTGGTGGTGTGCGTCCTGAGGCTCCTGTACCTCCTTCCTGATGGTTGAGGAGTAATAACTGTTTCTGAACCTGGTTGTGTGTGTCCCGAGGCTCCTGTACATCCTTCCTGATGGATGAGGGGTAATAACTGTTCCTGAAACTGGTTGTGTGGGTCCTGAGGCTCCTGAACCTCCTTCCGGATGGCTGAGGGGTAATAACTGTTCCTGAACCTGGTGGTGTGTGTCCTGAGGCTCCTGTACCTCCTTCCTGATAGTTGAGGGGTTAATAACTGTTCCTGAACCTGGTGGTGTGAGTACTGAGGATCCTGTACCTGCTTCCTGATGGTTGGGAGGTAATAACTGTTTCTGAACCTGGTGGTGTGGGTCCTGAGGCTCCTGTACCTCCTTCCTGATGGTTGAGGGGTGATAACTGTTCCTGAAACTGGTTGTGTGGGTCCTGAGGCTCCTGTACCTCCTTCCTGATGGCTGAGGGGTAATAACTGTTCCTGAACCTGGTGGTGTGTGTCCTGAGGCTCCTGTAGTTCCTTCCTGATGGTTGAGGGGTAATAACTGTCCCTGAACCTGGTGGTGTGCGACCTGCGGCTCCTATACCTCCTTCCTGATTGCTGAGTGGAAATAACTGCTCCTGAACCTGGTGGTGTGCGTCCCGAGGCTCTTGTACCTCCATCCTGATGGCTGAGGGGTAATAACTGATCTTCAACATGGTGGTGTGTGTCCCAAGGCTCCTGTACCTCCTTCCTGATGGTTGAGGGGGTAATAACTGTTCCTGAACCTGGTTGTGTGTGTCCGGAGGCTCCTGTACCTCCTTCCCGATGGTTGAGGGGTAATAACTGTCCCTGAAACTGGTGGTGTGCGACCTGAGGCTCCTTTACCTCCTTCCTGATTGCTGAGTGGTAATAACTGCTCCTGAACCTGGTGGTCTGGGACCTGAGGCTCCTGTACCTCCTTCCTGATGGCTGAGGGGTAATAACTGTCCGTGAATCTGGGGGTGTGTGTCCCGAGGCTCCTGTACCTTCTTCCTGATGATTGAGGGGTAATAACTGTTCCTGAACCTGGTGGTGTGTGTCCTGAGGCTCCTGTACTTCCTTCCTGATGATTGAGGGGTAATAACAGTTCCTGAACCTTGTGGTGTGTGTCCTGAGGCTCCTGTACCTCCTTCCTGATGGCTGAGGGGTTAATAACTGTTCCTGAACCTGGTGGTGTGAGTCCTGAGGCTCCTGTACCTCCTTCCTGATGGTTGGGAGGTAATAACTGTTTCTGAACCTGGTGGTGTGGGTCCTGAGGCTCCTGTACCTCCTTCCTGATGGTTGAGGGGTAATAACTGTCCCTGAACCTGGTGGTGTGTGTCCTTAGGCTCCACTACCTCCTTCCTGATGGCTGAGGGGTAATAACTGTCCCTGAACCTGGTGGTGTGTGTCCTGCGGCTCCACTACCTCCTTCCTGATAGCTGAGAGGTTAATAACTGTTCCTGAACCTGGTGGTGTGTGTCCTGAGGCTCCTGTACCTCCTTCCTGATAGTTGAGGGGTAATAACGGTTCCTGAACCTGGTGGTGTGTGTCCTGAGGCTCCAGTACCTCCTTCCTGATGGCTGAGGGGTAATAACTGTCCCTGAATCTGGGGGGGTGTGTCCCGAGGCTCCTGTACCTCCTTCCTGATGGCTGAGGGGTTATTAACTGTTCCTGAACCTGGTGGTGTGTCCTGAGGCTCCTGTACCTCCTTCCTGATGGTTGGGAGGTAATAACTGTTTCTGAATCTGGTGGTGTGGGTCCTGAGGCTCCTGTACCTCCTTCCTGATGGTTGAGGTGTGATAACTGTTCCTGAATCTGGTGGTGTGGGTCCTTAGGCTCCTGATCCTCCTTCCTGATGGTTGAGGGTAATTACTGTTCCTGAACCTGGTGGTGTGCGTCCTGAGGCTCCTGTACCTCCTTCCTGATGGTTGAGGAGTAATAACTGTTTCTGAACCTGGTTGTGTGTGTCCCGAGGCTCCTGTACATCCTTCCTGATGGATGAGGGGTAATAACTGTTCCTGAAACTGGTTGTGTGAGTCCTGAGGCTCCTGTACCTCCTTCCGGATGGCTGAGGGGTAATAACTGTCCCTGAATCTGGGGGGGTGTGTCCCGAGGCTCCTGTACCTCCTTCCTGATGGCTGAGGGGTTAATAACTGTTCCTGAACCTGGTGGTGTGTCCTGAGGCTCCTGTACCTCCTTCCTGATGGTTGGGAGGTAATAACTGTTTCTGAATCTGGTGGTGTGGGTCCTGAGGCTCCTGTACCTCCTTCCTGATGGTTGAGGTGTGATAACTGTTCCTGAATCTGGTGGTGTGGGTCCTTAGGCTCCTGAACCTCCTTCCTGATGGTTGAAGGTAATTACTGTTCCTGAACCTGGTGGTGTGCGTCCTGAGGCTCCTGTACCTCCTTCCTGATGGTTGAGGAGTAATAACTGTTTCTGAACCTGGTTGTGTGTGTCCCGAGGCTCCTGTACATCCTTCCTGATGGATGAGGGGTAATAACTGTTCCTGAAACTGGTTGTGTGGGTCCTGAGGCTCCTGTACCTCCTTCCGGATGGCTGAGGGGTAATAACTGTTCCTGAACCTGGTGGTGTGTGTCCTGAGGCTCCTGTACCTCCTTCCTGATAGTTGAGGGGTTAATAACTGTTCCTGAACCTGGTGGTGTGAGTACTGAGGATCCTGTCCCTGCTTCCTGATGGTTGGGAGGTAATAACTGTTTCTGAACCTGGTGGTGTGGGTCCTGAGGCTCCTGTACCTCCTTCCTGATGGTTGAGTGGTGATAACTGTTCCTGAATCTGGTGGTGTGTGTCCTGAAGCTCCTGTACCTCCTTCCTGATGGTTGAGGGGTAATAACTGTTCCTGAAACAGGTTGTGTGGGTCCTGAGGCTCCTGTACCTCCTTCCTGATGGCTGAGGGGTAATAACTGTTCCTGAACCTGGTGGTGTGTGTCCTGAGGCTCCTATACTTCCTTCCTGATGGTTGAGGGGTAATAACTGTCCCTGAACCTGGTGGTGTGCGACCTGCGGCTCCTATACCTCCTTCCTGATTGCTGAGTGGAAATAACTGCTCCTGAACCTGGTGGTGTGTGTCCCGACGCTCCTGTACCTCCATCCTGATGGCTGAGGGGTAATAACTGATCTTGAACATGGTGGTGTGTGTCCCAAGGCTCCTGTACCTCCTTCCTGATGGTTGAGGGGGTAATAACTGTTCCTGAACCTGGTTGTGTGGGTTCGGAGGCTCCTGTACCTCCTTCCTGATGGTTGAGGGGTAATAACTGTCCCTGAAACTGGTGGTGTGCGACCTGAGGCTCCTTTACCTCCTTCCTGATTGCTGAGTGGTAATAACTGCTCCTGAACCTGGTGGTCTGGGACCTGAGGCTCCTGTACCTCCTTCCTGATGGCTGAGGGGTAATAACTGTCCGTGAATCTGGGGGTGTGTGTCCCGAGGCTCCTGTACCTTCTTCCTGATGATTGAGGGGTAATAACTGTTCCTGAACCTGGTGGTGTGTGTCCTGAGGCTCCTGTACTTCCTTCCTGATGATTGAGGGGTAATAACAGTTCCTGAACCTTGTGGTGTGTGTCCTGAGGCTCCTGTACCTCCTTCCTGATGGCTGAGGGGTTAATAACTGTTCCTGAACCTGGTGGTGTGAGTCCTGAGGCTCCTGTACCTCCTTCCTGATGGTTGGGAGGTAATAACTGTTTCTGAACCTGGTGGTGTGGGTCCTGAGGCTCCTGTACCTCCTTCCTGATAGTTGAGGGGTAATAACGGTTCCTGAACCTGCTGGTGTGTGTCCTGAGGCTCCAGTACCTCCTTCCTGATGGCTGAGGGGTAATAACTGTCCCTGAATCTGGGGGGTGTGTCCCGAGGCTCCTGTACCTCCTTCCTGATGGCTGAGGGGTTAATAACTGTTCCTGAACCTGGTGGTGTGTCCTGAGGCTCCTGTACCTCCTTCCTGATGGTTGGGAGGTAATAACTGTTTCTGAATCTGGTGGTGTGGGTCCTGAGGCTCCTGTACCTCCTTCCTGATGGTTGAGGTGTGATAACTGTTCCTGAATCTGGTGGTGTGTGTCCTGAAGCTCCTGTACCTCCTTCCTGATGGCTGAGGGGTAATAACTGTTCCTGAACCTGGTGGTGTGTGTCCTGAGGCTCCTGTAGTTCCTTCCTGATGATTGAGGGGTAATAACTGTTCCTGAACCTGGTGGTGTGTGTCCTGAGGCTCCTATACTTCCTTCCTGATGATTGAGGGGTAATAACCGTCCCTGAACCTGGTGGTGTGCGACCTGAGGCTCCTATACCTCCTTCCTGATTGCTGAGTGGTAATAACTGCTCATGAACCTGGTGGTGTGTGTCCCGAGGCTCCTGTACCTCCATCCCGATGGCTGAGGGGTAATAACTGATCTTGAACCTGGTGGTGTGTGTCCCAAGGCTCCTGTACCTCCTTCCTGATGGTTGAGGGGGTAATAACTGTTCCTGAACCTGGTTGTGTGGGTCCTGAGGCTCCTGTACCTCCTTCCTGATGGTTGAGGGGTAATAACTGCTCCTGAACCTGGTGGTCTGGGACCTGAGGCTCCTGTACCTCCTTCCAGATGGCTGAGGTGTAATAACTGTCCCTGAATCTGGGGGTGTGTGTCCCGAGGCTCCTGTACCTTCTTCCTGATGATTGAGGGGTAATAACTGTTCCTGAACCTGGTGGTGTGTGTCCTGAGGCTCCTATACTTCCTTCCTGATGATTGTGGGGTAATAACAGTTCCTGAACCTTGTGTTGTGTGTCCTGAGGCTCCAGTACCTCCTTCCTGATGGCTGAGGGGTAATAACTGTCCCTGAAACTGGTGGTGTGTGTCCTGAGGCACCACTACCTCCTTCCTGATGGCTGTGGGGTTATAACTGTCCCTGAACCTGGTGGTGTGTGTCCTGAGGCTCCTGTACCTCCTTCCTGATAGCTGAGGGGTAATAACTGTCCCTGAATCTGGGGGTATGTGTCCCGAGGCTCCTGTACCTCCTTCCTGATGGCTGAGGGGTTAATAACTGTTCCTGAACCTGGTGGTGTGAGTCCTGAGGCTCCTGTACCTCCTTCCTGATGGTTGGGAGGTAATAACTGTTTCTGAACCTGGTGGTGTGGGTCCTGAGGCTCCTGTACCTCCTTCCTGATGGCTGAGGGGTTAATAACTGTTCCTGAACCTGGTGGTGTGTCCTGAGGCTCCTGTACCTCCTTCCTGATGGTTGGGAGGTAATAACTGTTTCTGAATCTGGTGGTGTGGGTCCTGAGGCTCCTGTACCTCCTTCCTAATGGTTGAGGTGTGATAACTGTTCCTGAATCTGGTGGTGTGGGTCCTTAGGCTCCTGATCCTCCTTCCTGATGGTTGAGGGTAATTACTGTTCCTGAACCTGGTGGTGTGCGTCCTGAGGCTCCTGTACCTCCTTCCTGATGGTTGAGGAGTAATAACTGTTTCTGAACCTGGTTGTGTGTGTCCCGAGGCTCCTGTACATCCTTCCTGATGGATGAGGGGTAATAACTGTTCCTGAAACTGGTTGTGTGAGTCCTGAGGCTCCTGTACCTCCTTCCGGATGGCTGAGGGGTAATAACTGTACCTGAATCTGGGGGGGTGTGTCCCGAGGCTCCTGTACCTCCTTCCTGATGGCTGAGGGGTTAATAACTGTTCCTGAACCTGGTGGTGTGTCCTGAGGCTCCTGTACCTCCTTCCTGATGGTTGGGAGGTAATAACTGTTTCTGAATCTGGTGGTGTGGGTCCTGAGGCTCCTGTACCTCCTTCCTGATGGTTGAGGTGTGATAACTGTTCCTGAATCTGGTGGTGTGGGTCCTTAGGCTCCTGAACCTCCTTCCTGATGGTTGAAGGTAATTACTGTTCCTGAACCTGGTGGTGTGCGTCCTGAGGCTCCTGTACCTCCTTCCTGATGGTTGAGGAGTAATAACTGTTTCTGAACCTGGTTGTGTGTGTCCCGAGGCTCCTGTACATCCTTCCTGATGGATGAGGGGTAATAACTGTTCCTGAAACTGGTTGTGTGGGTCCTGAGGCTCCTGTACCTCCTTCCTGATGGTTGAGTGGTGATAACTGTTCCTGAATCTGGTGGTGTGTGTCCTGAAGCTCCTGTACCTCCTTCCTGATGGTTGAGGGGTAATAACTGTTCCTGAAACTGGTTGTGTGGGTCCTGAGGCTCCTGTACCTCCTTCCTGATGGCTGAGGGGTAATAACTGTTCCTGAACCTGGTGGTGTGTGTCCTGAGGCTCCTGTAGTTCCTTCCTGATGGTTGAGGGGTAATAACTGTCCCTGAACCTGGTGGTGTGCGACCTGCGGCTCCTATACCTCCTTCCTGATTGCTGAGTGGAAATAACTGCTCCTGAACCTGGTGGTGTGTGTCCCGACGCTCCTGTACCTCCATCCTGATGGCTGAGGGGTAATAACTGATCTTGAACATGGTGGTGTGTGTCCCAAGGCTCCTGTACCTCCTTCCTGATGGTTGAGGGGGTAATAACTGTTCCTGAACCTGGTTGTGTGGGTCCGGAGGCTCCTGTACCTCCTTCCTGATGGTTGAGGGGTAATAACTGTCCCTGAAACTGGTGGTGTGCGACCTGAGGCTCCTTTACCTCCTTCCTGATTGCTGAGTGGTAATAACTGCTCCTGAACCTGGTGGTCTGGGATCTGAGGCTCCTGTACCTCCTTCCTGATGGCTGAGGGGTAATAACTGTCCGTGAATCTGGGGGTGTGTGTCCCGAGGCTCCTGTACCTTCTTCCTGATGATTGAGGGGTAATAACTGTTCCTGAACCTGGTGGTGTGTGTCCTGAGGCTCCTGTACTTCCTTCCTGATGATTGAGGGGTAATAACAGTTCCTGAACCTTGTGGTGTGTGTCCTGAGGCTCCTGTACCTCCTTCCTGATGGCTGAGGGGTTAATAACTGTTCCTGAACCTGGTGGTGTGAGTCCTGAGGCTCCTGTACTTCCTTCCTGATGGTTGGGAGGTAATAACTGTTTCTGAACCTGGTGGTGTGGGTCCTGAGGCTCCTGTACCTCCTTCCTGATGGCTGAGGGGTAATAACTGTCCCTGAACCTGGTGGTGTGTGTCCTGAGGCTCCACTCCCTCCTTCCTGATAGCTGAGGGGTTAATAACTGTTCCTGAACCTGGTGGTGTGTGTCCTGAGATTCCTGTACCTCCTTCCTGATAGTTGAGGGGTAATAACGGTTCCTGAACCTGCTGGTGTGTGTCCTGAGGCTCCAGTACCTCCTTCCTGATGGCTGAGGGGTAATAACTGTCCCTGAATCTGGGGGGTGTGTCCCGAGGCTCCTGTACCTCCTTCCTGATGGCTGAGGGGTTAATAACTGTTTCTGAATCTGGTGGTGTGGGTCCTGAGGCTCCTGTACCTCCTTCCTGATGGTTGAGGTGTGATAACTGTTCCTGAATCTGGTGGTGTGTGTCCTGAAGCTCCTGTACCTCCTTCCTGATGGCTGAGGGGTAATAACTGTTCCTGAACCTGGTGGTGTGTGTCCTGAGGCTCCTGTAGTTCCTTCCTGATGATTGAGGGGTAATAACTGTTCCTGAACCTGGTGGTGTGTGTCCTGAGGCTCCTATACTTCCTTCCTGATGATTGAGGGGTAATAACCGTCCCTGAACCTGGTGGTGTGCGACCTGAGGCTCCTATACCTCCTTCCTGATTGCTGAGTGGTAATAACTGCTCATGAACCTGGTGGTGTGTGTCCCGAGGCTCCTGTACCTCCATCCCGATGGCTGAGGGGTAATAACTGATCTTGAACCTGGTGGTGTGTGTCCCAAGGCTCCTGTACCTCCTTCCTGATGGTTGAGGGGGTAATAACTGTTCCTGAACCTGGTTGTGTGGGTCCTGAGGCTCCACTACCTCCTTCCTGATAGCTGAGGGGTTAATAACTGTTCCTGAACCAGGTGGTGTGTGTCCTGAGGCTCCTGTACCTCCTTCCTGATGGTTGAGGGGTAATAACTGCTCCTGAACCTGGTGGTCTGGGACCTGAGGCTCCTGTACCTCCTTCCAGATGGCTGAGGGGTAATAACTGTCCCTGAATCTGGGGGTGTGTGTCCCGAGGCTCCTGTACCTTCTTCCTGATGATTGAGGGGTAATAACTGTTCCTGAACCTGGTGGTGTGTGTCCTGAGGCTCCTATACTTCCTTCCTGATGATTGTGGGGTAATAACAGTTCCTGAACCTTGTGTTGTGTGTCCTGAGGCTCCAGTACCTCCTTCCTGATGGCTGAGGGGTAATAACTGTCCCTGAAACTGGTGGTGTGTGTCCTGAGGCTCCACCACCTCCTTCCTGATGGCTGTGGGGTTATAACTGTCCCTGAACCTGGTGGTGTGTGTCCTGAGGCTCTTGTACCTCCTTCCTGATAGCTGAGGGGTAATAACTGTCCCTGAATCTGGGGGTGTGTGTCCCGAGGCTCCTGTACCTCCTTCCTGATGGCTGAGGGGTTAATAACTGTTCCTGAACCTGGTGGTGTGAGTCCTGAGGCTCCTGTACCTCCTTCCTGATGGTTGGGAGGTAATAACTGTTTCTGAACCTGGTGGTGTGGGTCCTGAGGCTCCTGTACCTCCTTCCTGATGGTTGAGGGGTAATAACTGTCCCTGAACCTGGTGGTGTGTGTCCTGAGGCTCCACTACCTCCTTCCTGATAGCTGAGGGGTTAATAACTGTTCCTGAATCTGGTGGTGTGTGTCCTGAGGCACCTGTACCTCCTTCCTGATAGCTGAGGGGTAATAACTGTCCCTGAATCTGGGGGTGTGTGTCCCGAGGATCCTGTCCCTGCTTCCTGATGGTTGGGAGGTAATAACTGTTTCTGAACCTGGTGGTGTGGGTCCTGAGGCTCCTGTACCTCCTTCCTGATTGTTGAGTGGTGATAACTGTTCCTGAATCTGGTGGTGTGTGTCCTGAAGCTCCTGTACCTCCTTCCTGATGGTTGAGGGGTAATAACTGTTCCTGAAACTGGTTGTGTGGGTCCTGAGGCTCCTGTACCTCCTTCCTGATGGCTGAGGGGTAATAACTGTTCCTGAACCTGGTGGTGTGTGTCCTGAGGCTCCTGTAGTTCCTTCCTGATGGTTGAGGGGTAATAACTGTCCCTGAACCTGGTGGTGTGCGACCTGCGGCTCCTATACCTCCTTCCTGATTGCTGAGTGGAAATAACTGCTCCTGAACCTGGTGGTGTGTGTCCCGACGCTCCTGTACCTCCATCCTGATGGCTGAGGGGTAATAACTGATCTTGAACATGGTGGTGTGTGTCCCAAGGCTCCTGTACCTTCTTCCTGATGATTGAGTGGTAATAACTGCTCCTGAACCTGGTGGTCTGGGACCTGAGGCTCCTGTACCTCCTTCCTGATGGCTGAGGGGTAATAACTGTCCGTGAATCTGGGGGTGTGTGTCCCGAGGCTCCTGTACCTTCTTCCTGATGATTGAGGGGTAATAACTGTTCCTGAACCTGGTGGTGTGTGTCCTGAGGCTCCTGTACTTCCTTCCTGATGATTGAGGGGTAATAACAGTTCCTGAACCTTGTGGTGTGTGTCCTGAGGCTCCTGTACCTCCTTCCTGATGGCTGAGGGGATAATAACTGTTCCTGAACCTGGTGGTGTGAGTCCTGAGGCTCCTGTACCTCCTTCCTGATGGTTGGGAGGTAATAACTGTTTCTGAACCTGGTGGTGTGGGTCCTGAGGCTCCTGTACCTCCTTCCTGATGGCTGAGGGGTAATAACTGTCCCTGAACCTGGTGGTGTGTGTCCTGAGGCTCCACTACCTCCTTCCTGATAGCTGAGGGGTTTATAACTGTTCCTGAACCTGGTGGTGTGTGTCCTGAGATTCCTGTACCTCCTTCCTGATAGTTGAGGGGTAATAACGGTTCCTGAACCTGCTGGTGTGTGTTCTGAGGCTCCAGTAATTCCTTCCTGATGGCTGAGGGGTAATAACTGTCCCTGAATCTGGGGGGTGTGTCCCGAGGCTCCTGTACCTCCTTCCTGATGGCTGAGGGGTTAATAACTGTTCCTGAACCTGGTGGTGTGTCCTGAGGCTCCTGTACCTCCTTCCTGATGGTTGGGAGGTAATAACTGTTTCTGAATCTGGTGGTGTGGGTCCTGAGGCTCCTGTACCTCCTTCCTGATGGTTGAGGTGTGATAACTGTTCCTGAATCTGGTGGTGTGTGTCCTGAAGCTCCTGTACCTCCTTCCTGATGGCTGAGGGGTAATAACTGTTCCTGAACCTGGTGGTGTGTGTCCCGAGGCTCCTGTATTTCCTTCCTGATGATTGAGGGGTAATAACTGTTCCTGAACCTGGTGGTGTGTGTCCTGAGGCTCCTATACTTCCTTCCTGATGATTGAGGGGTAATAACCGTCCCTGAACCTGGTGGTGTGCGACCTGAGGCTCCTATACCTCCTTCCTGATTGCTGAGTGGTAATAACTGCTCATGAACCTGGTGGTGTGTGTCCCGAGGCTCCTGTACCTCCATCCTGATGGCTGAGGGGTAATAACTGATCTTGAACCTGGTGGTGTGTGTCCCAAGGCTCCTGTACCTCCTTCCTGATGGTTGAGGGGGTAATAACTGTTCCTGAACCTGGTTGTGTGGGTCCTGAGGCTCCACTACCTCCTTCCTGATAGCTGAGGGGTTAATAACTGTTCCTGAACCAGGTGGTGTGTGTCCTGAGGCTCCTGTACCTCCTTCCTGATGGTTGAGGGGTAATAACTGCTCCTGAACCTGGTGGTCTGGGACCTGAGGCTCCTGTACCTCCTTCCAGATGGCTGAGGGGTAATAACTGTCCCTGAATCTGGGGGTGTGTGTCCCGAGGCTCCTGTACCTTCTTCCTGATGGTTGAGGGGTAATAACTGTTCCTGAACCTGGTGGTGTGTGTCCTGAGGCTCCTATACTTCCTTCCTGATGATTGTGGGGTAATAACAGTTCCTGAACCTTGTGTTGTGTGTCCTGAGGCTCCAGTACCTCCTTCCTGATGGCTGAGGGGTAATAACTGTCCCTGAAACTGGTGGTGTGTGTCCTGAGGCTCCACTACCTCCTTCCTGATGGCTGTGGGGTAATAACTGTCCCTGAACCTGGTGGTGTGTGTCCTGAGGCTCCTGTACCTCCTTCCTGATAGCTGAGGGGTAATAACTGTCCCTGAATCTGGGGGTGTGTGTCCCGAGGCTCCTGTACCTCCTTCCTGATGGCTGAGGGGTTAATAACTGTTCCTGAACCTGGTGGTGTGAGTCCTGAGGCTCCTGTACCTCCTTCCTGATGGTTGGGAGGTAATATCTGTTTCTGAACCTGGTGGTGTGGGTCCTGAGGCTCCTGTACCTCCTTCCTGATGGTTGAGGGGTAATAACTGTCCCTGAACCTGGTGGTGTGTGTCCTGAGGCTCCTGTACTTCCTTCCTGATGGCTGAGGGGTAATAACAGTTCCTGAACCTTGTGGTGTGTGTCCTGAGGCTCCTGTACCTCCTTCCTGATGGCTGAGGGGATAATAACTGTTCCTGAACCTGGTGGTGTGAGTCCTGAGGCTCCTGTACCTCCTTCCTGATGGTTGGGAGGTAATAACTGTTTCTGAACCTGGTGGTGTGGGTCCTGAGGCTCCTGTACCTCCTTCCTGATGGCTGAGGGGTAATAACTGTCCCTGAACCTGGTGGTGTGTGTCCTGAGGCTCCACCACCTCCTTCCTGATAGCTGAGGGGTTAATAACTGTTCCTGAACCTGGTGGTGTGTGTCCTGAGATTCCTGTACCTCCTTCCTGATAGTTGAGGGGTAATAACGGTTCCTGAACCTGCTGGTGTGTGTTCTGAGGCTCCAGTAATTCCTTCCTGATGGCTGAGGGGTAATAACTGTCCCTGAATCTGGGGGGTGTGTCCCGAGGCTCCTGTACCTCCTTCCTGATGGCTGAGGGGTTAATAACTGTTCCTGAACCTGGTGGTGTGTCCTGAGGCTCCTGTACCTCCTTCCTGATGGTTGGGAGGTAATAACTGTTTCTGAATCTGGTGGTGTGGGTCCTGAGGCTCCTGTACCTCCTTCCTGATGGTTGAGGTGTGATAACTGTTCCTGAATCTGGTGGTGTGTGTCCTGAAGCTCCTGTACCTCCTTCCTGATGGCTGAGGGGTAATAACTGTTCCTGAACCTGGTGGTGTGTGTCCCGAGGCTCCTGTATTTCCTTCCTGATGATTGAGGGGTAATAACTGTTCCTGAACCTGGTGGTGTGTGTCCTGAGGCTCCTATACTTCCTTCCTGATGATTGAGGGGTAATAACCGTCCCTGAACCTGGTGGTGTGCGACCTGAGGCTCCTATACCTCCTTCCTGATTGCTGAGTGGTAATAACTGCTCATGAACCTGGTGGTGTGTGTCCCGAGGCTCCTGTACCTCCATCCTGATGGCTGAGGGGTAATAACTGATCTTGAACCTGGTGGTGTGTGTCCCAAGGCTCCTGTACCTCCTTCCTGATGGTTGAGGGGGTAATAACTGTTCCTGAACCTGGTTGTGTGGGTCCTGAGGCTCCACTACCTCCTTCCTGATAGCTGAGGGGTTAATAACTGTTCCTGAACCAGGTGGTGTGTGTCCTGAGGCTCCTGTACCTCCTTCCTGATGGTTGAGGGGTAATAACTGCTCCTGAACCTGGTGGTCTGGGACCTGAGGCTCCTGTACCTCCTTCCAGATGGCTGAGGGGTAATAACTGTCCCTGAATCTGGGGGTGTGTGTCCCGAGGCTCCTGTACCTTCTTCCTGATGGTTGAGGGGTAATAACTGTTCCTGAACCTGGTGGTGTGTGTCCTGAGGCTCCTATACTTCCTTCCTGATGATTGTGGGGTAATAACAGTTCCTGAACCTTGTGTTGTGTGTCCTGAGGCTCCAGTACCTCCTTCCTGATGGCTGAGGGGTAATAACTGTCCCTGAAACTGGTGGTGTGTGTCCTGAGGCTCCACTACCTCCTTCCTGATGGCTGTGGGGTAATAACTGTCCCTGAACCTGGTGGTGTGTGTCCTGAGGCTCCTGTACCTCCTTCCTGATAGCTGAGGGGTAATAACTGTCCCTGAATCTGGGGGTGTGTGTCCCGAGGCTCCTGTACCTCCTTCCTGATGGCTGAGGGGTTAATAACTGTTCCTGAACCTGGTGGTGTGAGTCCTGAGGCTCCTGTACCTCCTTCCTGATGGTTGGGAGGTAATATCTGTTTCTGAACCTGGTGGTGTGGGTCCTGAGGCTCCTGTACCTCCTTCCTGATGGTTGAGGGGTAATAACTGTCCCTGAACCTGGTGGTGTGTGTCCTGAGGCTCCACTACCTCCTTCCTGATGGCTGAGGGGTAATAACTGTCCCTGAACCTGGTGGTGTGTGTCCTGAGGCTCCACTACCTCCTTCCTGATAGCTGAGGGGTTAATAACTGTTCCTGAACCTGGTGGTGTGTGTCCTGAGGCACCTGTACCTCCTTCCTGATAGTTGAGGGGTAATAACTGTTCCTGAACCTGGTGGTGTGTGTCCTGAGGCTCCAGTACCTCCTTCCTGATGGTTGAGGGGTAGTAACTGTTCCTGAACCTGGCTGTGTGGGTCCTTAGGCTCCTGTACCTCCTTCCTGATGGTTGACAGTAATTACTGTTCCTGAACCTGGTGGTGTGCATCCCGAGGCTCCTGTACCTCCTTCCTGATGGTTGAGGGGTAATAACTGTTCCTGAAGCTGGTTGTGTGGGTCCTGAGGCTCCTGTACCTCCTTCCTGATGGCTGAGGGGTAATAACTGTTCCTGAACCTGGTGGTGTGTGTCCTGAGACTCCTGTAGTTCCTTCCTGATGGTTGAGGGGTAATAACTGTCCCTGAACCTGGTGGTGTGCGACCTGAGGCTCCTATACCTCCTTCCTGATTGCTGAGTGGTAATAACTGCTCCTGAACCTGGTGGTGTGTGTCCCGAGGCTCCTGTACCTCCATCCTGATGGCTGAGGGGTAATAACTGCTCCTGAACCTGGTGGTCTGGGACCTGAGGCTCCTGTACCTCCTTCCTGATGGCTGAGGGGTATTAACTGTCCCTGAATCTGGGGGTGTGTGTCCCGAGGCTCCTGTACCTTCTTCCTGATGATTGAGGGGTAATAACTGTTCCTGAACCTGGTGGTGTGTGTCCTGAGGCTCCTGTACTTCTTTCCTGATGATTGAGGGGTAATAACAGTTCCTGAACCTTGTGGTGTGTGTCCTGATGCTCCTGTACCTCCTTCCTGATGGCTGAGGGGTAATAACTGTCCCTGAACCTGGTGGTGTGTGTCCTGAGGCTCCACTACCTCCTTCCTGATGGCTGTCGGGTAATAACTGTCCCTGAACCTGGTGGTGTGTGTCCTGAGGCTCCTGTACCTCCTTCCTGATGGCTGAGGGGTAATAACTGTCCCTGAATCTGGGGGTGTGTGTCCCGAGGCTCCTGTACCTCCTTCCTGATGGCTGAGTGGTTAATAATTGTTCCTGAACCTGGTGGTGTGAGTCCTGAGGCTCCTGTACCTCCTTCCTGATGGTTGGGAGGTAATAACTGTTTCTGAACCTGGTGGTGTGGGTCCTGAGGCTCCTGTACCTCCTTCCTGATGGTTGAGGGGTAATAACTGTCCCTGAACCTGGTGGTGTGTGTCCTGAGGCTCCACTACCTCCTTCCTGATGGCTGAGGGGTAATAACGGTCCCTGAACCTGGTGGTGTGTGTCCTGAGGCTCCACTACCTCCTTCCTGATAGCTCAGGGGTTAATAACAGTTCCTGAACCTGGTGGTGTGTGTCCTGAGGCTCCTGTACCTCCTTCCTGATAGTTGAGGGGTAATAAATGTTCCTGAACCTGGTTGTGTGTGTCCAGAGGCTCCTGTACCTCCTTCCTGATAGTTGAGGGGTTAATAACTGTTCCTGAACCTGGTGGTGTGAGTCCTGAGGCTCCTGTACCTCCTTCCTGATGGTTGGGAGGTAATAACTGTTTCTGAACCTGGTGGTGTGGGTCCTGAGGCTCCTGTACCTCCTTCCTGATGGTTGGGAGGTAATAACTGTTTCTGAACCTGGTGGTGTGGGTCCTGAGGCTCCTGTACATCCTTCCTGATGGTTGAGGGGTAGTAACTGTTCCTGAACCTGGTTGTGTGGGTCCTGAGGCTCCACTACCTCCTTCCTGATAGCTGAGGGGTTAATAACTGTCGCTGAACCTGGTGGAGTGTGTCCTGAGGCTCCTGTACCTCCTTCCTGATAGTTGAGGGGTAATAACTGTTCCTGAACCTGGTGGTGTGTGTCCTGAGGCTCCGGTACCTCCTTCCTGACGGCTGAGGTGTAATAACTGTCCCTGAATCTGGGGGTGTGTGTCCCGAGGCTCCTGTACCTCCTTCCTGATGGCTGAGGGGTTAATAACTGTTCCTGAACCTGGTGGTGTGAGTCCTGAGGCTCCTGTACCTCCTTCCTGATGGTTGGGAGGTAATAACTGTTTCTGAACCTGGTGGTGTGGGTCCTGAGGCTCCTGTCCCTCCTTCCTGATGGTTGAGGGGTGATAACTGTTCCTGAATCTGGTGGTGTGTGTCCTGAAGCTCCTGTACCTCCTTCCTGATGGCTGAGGGGTAATAACTGTTCCTGAACCTGGTGGTGTGTGTCCTGAGGCTCCTGTAGTTCCTTCCTGATGGTTGAGGGGTAATAACTGTCCCTGAACCTGGTGGTGTGTGTCCCGAGGCTCCTGTACCTTCTTCCTGATGATTGAGGGGTTATAACTGTCCCTGAATCTGGGGGTGTGTGTCCCGAGGCTCCTGTACCTCCTTCCTGATGGCTGAGTGGTTAATAATTGTTCCTGAACCTGGTGGTGTGAGTCCTGAGGCTCCTGTACCTCCTTCCTGATGGTTGGGAGGTAATAACTGTTTCTGAACCTGGTGGTGTGGGTCCTGAGGCTCCTGTACCTCCTTCCTGATGGTTGAGGGGTAATAACTGTCCCTGAACCTGGTGGTGTGTGTCCTGAGGCTCCACTACCTCCTTCCTGATGGCTGAGGGGTAATAACGGTCCCTGAACCTGGTGGTGTGTGTCCTGAGGCTCCACTACCTCCTTCCTGATAGCTGAAGGGTTAATAACAGTTCCTGAACCTGGTGGTGTGTGTCCTGAGGCTCCTGTAACTCCTTCCTGATAGTTGAGGGGTAATAACTGTTCCTGAACCTGGTTGTGTGTGTCCTGAGGCTCCTGTACCTCCTTCCTGATAGTTGAGGGGTTAATAACTGTTCCTGAACCTGGTGGTGTGAGTCCTGAGGCCCCTGTACCTCCTTCCTGATGGTTGGGAGGTAATAACTGTTTCTGAACCTGGTGGTGTGGGTCCTGAGGCTCCTGTACCTCCTTCCTGATGGTTGGGAGGTAATACCTGTTTCTGAACCTGGTGGTGTGGGTCCTGAGGCTCCTGTACATCCTTCCTGATGGTTGAGGGGTAATAACTGCTCCTGAACCTGGTGGTCTGGGACCTGAGGCTCCTGTACCTCCTTCCAGATGGCTGAGGGGTAATAACTGTCCCTGAATCTGGGGGTGTGTGTCCCGAGGCTCCTGTACCTTCTTCCTGATGATTGAGGGGTAATAACTGTTCCTGAACCTGGTGGTGTGTGTCCTGAGGCTCCTATACTTCCTTCCTGATGATTGTGGGGTAATAACAGTTCCTGAACCTTGTGTTGTGTGTCCTGAGGCTCCAGTACCTCCTTCCTGATGGCTGAGGGGTAATAACTGTCCCTGAAACTGGTGGTGTGTGTCCTGAGGCTCCACTACCTCCTTCCTGATGGCTGTGGGGTAATAACTGTCCCTGAACCTGGTGGTGTGTGTCCTGAGGCTCCTGTACCTCCTTCCTGATAGCTGAGGGGTAATAACTGTCCCTGAATCTGGGGGTGTGTGTCCCGAGGCTCCTGTACCTCCTTCCTGATGGCTGAGGGGTTAATAACTGTTCCTGAACCTGGTGGTGTGAGTCCTGAGGCTCCTGTACCTCCTTCCTGATGGTTGGGAGGTAATAACTGTTTCTGAACCTGGTGGTGTGGGTCCTGAGGCTCCTGTACCTCCTTCCTGATGGTTGAGGGGTAATAACTGTCCCTGAACCTGGTGGTGTGTGTCCTGAGGCTCCACTACCTCCTTCCTGATGGCTGAGGGGTAATAACTGTCCCTGAACCTGGTGGTGTGTGTCCTGAGGCTCCACTACCTCCTTCCTGATAGCTGAGGGGTTAATAACTGTTCCTGAACCTGGTGGTGTGTGTCCTGAGGCACCTGTACCTCCTTCCTGATAGTTGAGGGGTAATAACTGTTCCTGAACCTGGTGGTGTGTGTCCTGAGGCTCCAGTACCTCCTTCCTGATGGTTGAGGGGTAGTAACTGTTCCTGAACCTGGCTGTGTGGGTCCTTAGGCTCCTGTACCTCCTTCCTGATGGTTGACAGTAATTACTGTTCCTGAACCTGGTGGTGTGCATCCCGAGGCTCCTGTACCTCCTTCCTGATGGTTGAGGGGTAATAACTGTTCCTGAAACTGGTTGTGTGGGTCCTGAGGCTCCTGTACCTCCTTCCTGATGGCTGAGGGGTAATAACTGTTCCTGAACCTGGTGGTGTGTGTCCTGAGACTCCTGTAGTTCCTTCCTGATGGTTGAGGGGTAATAACTGTCCCTGAACCTGGTGGTGTGCGACCTGAGGCTCCTATACCTCCTTCCTGATTGCTGAGTGGTAATAACTGCTCCTGAACCTGGTGGTGTGTGTCCCGAGGCTCCTGTACCTCCATCCTGATGGCTGAGGGGTAATAACTGCTCCTGAACCTGGTGGTCTGGGACCTGAGGCTCCTGTACCTCCTTCCTGATGGCTGAGGGGTATTAACTGTCCCTGAATCTGGGGGTGTGTGTCCCGAGGCTCCTGTACCTTCTTCCTGATGATTGAGGGGTAATAACTGTTCCTGAACCTGGTGTTGTGTGTCCTGAGGCTCCTGTACTTCTTTCCTGATGATTGAGGGGTAATAACAGTTCCTGAACCTTGTGGTGTGTGTCCTGATGCTCCTGTACCTCCTTCCTGATGGCTGAGGGGTAATAACTGTCCCTGAACCTGGTGGTGTGTGTCCTGAGGCTCCACTACCTCCTTCCTGATGGCTGTCGGGTAATAACTGTCCCTGAACCTGGTGGTGTGAGTCCTGAGGCTCCTGTACCTCCTTCCTGATGGCTGAGGGGTAATAACTGTCCCTGAATCTGGGGGTGTGTGTCCCGAGGCTCCTGTACCTCCTTCCTGATGGCTGAGTGGTTAATAATTGTTCCTGAACCTGGTGGTGTGAGTCCTGAGGCTCCTGTACCTCCTTCCTGATGGTTGGGAGGTAATAACTGTTTCTGAACCTGGTGGTGTGGGTCCTGAGGCTCCTGTACCTCCTTCCTGATGGTTGAGGGGTAATAACTGTCCCTGAACCTGGTGGTGTGTGTCCTGAGGCTCCACTACCTCCTTCCTGATGGCTGAGGGGTAATAACGGTCCCTGAACCTGGTGGTGTGTGTCCTGAGGCTCCACTACCTCCTTCCTGATAGCTGAGGGGTTAATAACAGTTCCTGAACCTGGTGGTGTGTGTCCTGAGGCTCCTGTACCTCCTTCCTGATAGTTGAGGGGTAATAACTGTTCCTGAACCTGGTTGTGTGTGTCCTGAGGCTCCTGTACCTCCTTCCTGATAGTTGAGGGGTTAATAACTGTTCCTGAACCTGGTGGTGTGAGTCCTGAGGCTCCTGTACCTCCTTCCTGATGGTTGGGAGGTAATAACTGTTTCTGAACCTGGTGGTGTGGGTCCTGAGGCTCCTGTACCTCCTTCCTGATGGTTGGGAGGTAATAACTGTTTCTGAACCTGGTGGTGTGGGTCCTGAGGCTCCTGTACATCCTTCCTGATGGTTGAGGGGTAGTAACTGTTCCTGAACCTGGTTGTGTGGGTCCTGAGGCTCCACTACCTCCTTCCTGATAGCTGAGGGGTTAATAACTGTCGCTGAACCTGGTGGAGTGTGTCCTGAGGCTCCTGTACCTCCTTCCTGATAGTTGAGGGGTAATAACTGTTCCTGAACCTGGTGGTGTGTGTCCTGAGGCTCCGGTACCTCCTTCCTGATGGCTGAGGTGTAATAACAGTCCTTGAATCTGGGGGTGTGTGTCCCGAGGCTCCTGTACCTCCTTCCTGATGGTTGGGAGGTAATAACTGTTTCTGAACCTGGTGGTGTGGGTCCTGAGGCTCCTGTACCTCCTTCCTGATGGTTGAGGGGTGATAACTGTTCCTGAATCTGGTGGTGTGTGTCCTGAAGCTCCTGTACCTCCTTCCTGATGGCTGAGGGGTAATAACTGTTCCTGAACCTGGTGGTGTGTCCTGAGGCTCCTGTAGTTCCTTCCTGATGGTTGAGGGGTAATAACTGTCCCTGAATCTGGGGGTGTGTGTCCCGAGGCTCCTGTACCTCCTTCCTGATGGCTGAGTGGTTAATAATTGTTCCTGAACCTGGTGGTGTGAGTCCTGAGGCTCCTGTACCTCCTTCCTGATGGTTGGGAGGTAATAACTGTTTCTGAACCTGGTGGTGTGGGTCCTGAGGCTCCTGTACCTCCTTCCTGATGTTTGAGGGGTAATAACTGTCCCTGAACCTGGTGGTGTGTGTCCTGAGGCTCCACTACCTCCTTCCTGATGGCTGAGGGGTAATAACGGTCCCTGAACCTGGTGGTGTGTGTCCTGAGGCTCCACTACCTCCTTCCTGATAGCTGAGGGGTTAATAACAGTTCCTGAACCTGGTGGTGTGTGTCCTGAGGCTCCTGTACCTCCTTCCTGATAGTTGAGGGGTAATAACTGTTCCTGAACCTGGTTGTGTGTGTCCTGAGGCTCCTGTACCTCCTTCCTGATAGTTGAGGGGTTAATAACTGTTCCTGAACCTGGTGGTGTGAGTCCTGAGGCTCCTGTACCTCCTTCCTGATGGTTGGGAGGTAATAACTGTTTCTGAACCTGGTGGTGTGGGTCCTGAGGCTCCTGTACCTCCTTCCTGATGGTTGGGAGGTAATACCTGTTTCTGAACCTGGTGGTGTGGGTCCTGAGGCTCCTGTACATCCTTCCTGATGGTTGAGGGGTAGTAACTGTTCCTGAACCTGGTTGTGTGGGTCCTGAGGCTCCACTACCTCCTTCCTGATAGCTGAGGGGTTAATAACTGTCGCTGAACCTGGTGGAGTGTGTCCTGAGGCTCCTGTACCTCCTTCCTGATAGTTGAGGGGTAATAACTGTTCCTGAACCTGGTGGTGTGTGTCCTGAGGCTCCAGTACCTCCTTCCTGATGGCTGAGGTGTAATAACTGTCCCTGAATCTGGGGGTGTGTGTCCCGAGGCACCTGTACCTCCTTCCTGATGGCTGAGGGGTTAATAACTGTTCCTGAACCTGGTGGTGTGAGTCCTGAGGCTCCTGTATCTCCTTCTTGATGGTTGGGAGGTAATAACTGTTTCTGAACCTGGTGGTGTGGGTCCTGAGGCTCCTGTACCTCCTTCCTGATGGTTGAGGGGTGATAACTGTTCCTGAATCTGGTGGTGTGTGTCCTGAAGCTCCTGTACCTCCTTCCTGATGGCTGAGGGGTAATAACTGTTCCTGAACCTGGTGGTGTGTGTCCTGAGGCTCCTGTAGTTCCTTCCTGATGGTTGAGGGGTAATAACTGTCCCTGAACCTGGTGGTGTGTGTCCCGAGGCTCCTGTACCTTCTTCCTGATGATTGAGGGGTAATAACTGTTCCTGAACCTGGTGTTGTGTGTCCTGAGGCTCCTGTACTACCTTCCTGATGATTGAGGGGTAATAACAGTTCCTGAACCTTGTGGTGTGTGTCCTGAGGCTCCTGTACCTCCTTCCTGATGGCTGAGGGGTAATAACTGTCCCTGAACCTGGTGGTGTGTGTCCTGAGGCTCCACTACCTCCTTCCCGATGGCTGTGGGGTAATAACTGTCCCTGAACCTGGTGGTGTGTGTCCTGAGGCTCCTGTACCTCATTCCTGATGGCTGAGGGGTAATAACTGTCCCTGAATCTGGGGGTGTGTGTCCCGAGGCTCCTGTACCTCCTTCCTGATGGCTGAGGGGTTAATAATTGTTCCTGAACCTGGTGGTGTGAGTCCTGAGGCTCCTGTACCTCCTTCCTGATGGTTGGGAGGTAATAACTGTTTCTGAACCTGGTGGTGTGGGTCCTGAGGCTCCTGTACCTCCTTCCTGATGGTTGAGGGGTATTAACTGTCCCTGAACCTGGTGGTGTGTGTCCTGAGGCTCCACTACCTCCTTCCTGATGGCTGAGGGGTAATAACTGTCCCTGAACCTGGTGGTGTGTGTCCTGAGGCACAACTACCTCCTTCCTGATAGCTGAGGGGTTAATAACTGTTCCTGAACCTGGTGGTGTGTGTCCTGAGGCTCCTGTACCTCCTTCCTGATAGTTGAGGGGTAATAACTGTTCCTGAACCTGGTTGTGTGTGTCCCGAGGCTCCTGTACCTCCTTCCTGATGG
Source organism: Hypanus sabinus (assembly GCF_030144855.1). Taxonomy (NCBI): domain Eukaryota; kingdom Metazoa; phylum Chordata; class Chondrichthyes; order Myliobatiformes; family Dasyatidae; genus Hypanus; species Hypanus sabinus. The sequence goes on along the minus strand of NW_026778977.1, from coordinate 371,554 downwards.
ATGAGGGGTAATAACTGTTCCTGAAACTGGTTCTGTGGATCCTGAGGCTCCTGTACCTCCTTCCTGATGGCTGAGGGGTAATAACTGTCACTGAACCTGGTGGTGTGTGTCCTGAGGCTCCTGTACCTCCTTCCTGATAGTTGAGGGGTTAATAACTGTTCCTGAACCTGGTGGTGTGAGTCCTTAGGCTCCTGTACCTCCTTCCTGATGCTTGAGGGTAATAACTGTTCCTGAACCTGGTGGTGTGTGTCCTGAGGCTCCAGTACCTCCTTCCTGATGGCTGAGGTGTAATAACTGTCCCTGAATCTGGGGGTGTGTGTCCCGAGGCTCCTGTACCTCCTTCCTGATGGCTGAGGGGTTAATAACTGTTCCTGAACCTGGTGGTGTGAGTCCTGAGGCTCCTGTACCTCCTTCCTGATGGTTGGGAGGTAATAACTGTTTCTGAACCTGGTGGTGTGGGTCCTGAGGCTCCTGTACATCCTTCCTGATGGTTGAGGGGTGATAACTGTTCCTGAATCTGGTGGTGTGTGTCCTGAAGCTCCTGTACCTCCTTCCTGATAGCTGAGGGGTAATAACTGTTCCTGAACCTGGTGGTGTGTGTCCTGAGGCTCCTGTAGTTCCTTCCTGATGGTTGAGGGGTAATAACTGTCCCTGAACCTGGTGGTGTGTGTCCCGAGGCTCCTGTACCTTCTTCCTGATGATTGAGGGGTAATAACTGTTCCTGAACCTGGTGTTGTGTGTCCTGAGGCTCCTGTACTTCCTTCCTGATGATTGAGGGGTAATAACAGTTCCTGAACCTTGTGGTGTGTGTCCTGAGGCTCCTGTACCTCCTTCCTGATGGCTGGGGGTTAATAACTGTCCCTGAACCTGGTGGTGTGTGTCCTGAGGCTCCACTACCTCCTTCCTGATGGCTGTGGGGTAATAACTGTCCCTGAACCTGGTGGTGTGTGTCCTGAGGCTCCTGTACCTCATTCCTGATGGCTGAGGGGTAATAACTGTCCCTGAATCTGGGGGTGTGTGTCCCGAGGCTCCTGTACCTCCTTCCTGATGGCTGAGGGGTTAATAATTGTTCCTGAACCTGGTGGTGTGAGTCCTGAGGCTCCTGTACCTCCTTCCTGATAGTTGGGAGGTAATAACTGTTTCTGAACCTGGTGGTGTGGGTCCTGAGGCTCCTGTACCTCCTTCCTGATGGTTGAGGGGTAATAACTGTCCCTGAACCTGGTGGTGTGTGTCCTGAGGCTCCACTACCTCCTTCCTGATGGCTGAGGGGTAATAACTGTCCCTGAACCTGGTGGTGTGTGTCCTGAGGCTCCACTACCTCCTTCCTGATAGCTGAGGGGTTAATAACTGTTCCTGTACCTGGTGGTGTGTGTCCTGAGGCTCCTGTACCTCCTTCCTGATAGTTGAGGGGTAATAACTGTTCCTGAACCTGGTTGTGTGTGTCCAGAGGCTCCTGTACCTCCTTCCTGATGGATGAGGGGTAATAACTGTTCCTGAAACTGGTTGTGTGGATCCTGAGGCTCCTATACCTCCTTCCTGATGGCTGAGGGGTAATAACTGTCACTGAACCTGGTGGTGTGTGTCCTGAGGCTCCTGTACCTCCTTCCTGATAGTTGAGGGGTTAATAACTGTTCCTGAACCTGGTGGTGTGAGTCCTGAGGCTCCTGTACCTCCTTCCTGATGGTTGGGAGGTAATAACTGTTTCTGAACCTGGTGGTGTGGGTCCTAAGGCTTCTGTACCTCCTTCCTGATGGTTGGGAGGTAATAACTGTTTCTGAACCTGGTGGTGTGGGTCCTGAGGCTCCTGTACATCCTTCCTGATGGTTGAGGGGTAGTAACTGTTCCTGAACCTGGTTGTGTGGGTCCTTAGGCTCCTGTACCTCCTTCCTGATGGTTGAGGGTAATTACTGTTCCTGAACCTGGTGGTGTGCGTCCTGAGGCTCCTGTACCTCCTTCCTGATGGTTGAGGAGTAATAACTGTTCCTGAACCTGGTTGTGTGTGTCCCGAGGCTCCTGTACCTCCTTCCTGATGGATGAGGGGTAATAACTGTTCCTGAAACTGGTTGTGTGGGTCCTGAGGCTCCTGTACCTCCTTCCTGATGGCTGAGGGGTAATAACTGTTCCTGAACCTGGTGGTGTGTGTCCTGAGGCTCCCGTACCTCCTTCCTGATAGTTGAGGGGTTAATAACTGTTCCTGAACCTGGTGGTGTGAGTCCTGAGGCTCCTGTACCTCCTTCCTGATGGTTGGGAGGTAATAACTGTTTCTGAACCTGGTGGTGTGGGTCCTGAGGCTCCTGTACCTCCTTCCTGATGGTTGACGGTAATTACTGTTCCTGAACCTGGTGGTGTGCGTCCCGAGGCTCCTGTACCTCCTTCCTGATGGTTGAGGGGTAATAACTGTTCCTGAAACTGGTTGTGTGGGTCCTGAGGCTCCTGTACCTCCTTCCTGATGGTTGAGGGGTAATAACTGTCCCTGAATCTGGGGGTGTGTGTCCCGAGGCTCCTGTACCTCCTTCCTGATGGCTGAGGGGTTAATAATTGTTCCTGAACCTGGTGGTGTGAGTCCTGAGGCTCCTGTACCTCCTTCCTGATGGTTGGGAGGTAATAACTGTTTCTGAACCTGGTGGTGTGGGTCCTGAGGCTCCACTACCTCCTTCCTGATGGCTGAGGGGTAATAACTGTCCCTGAACCTGGTGGTGTGTGTCCTGATGCTCCACTACCTCCTTCCTGATAGCTGAGGGGTTAATAACTGTTCCTGAACCTGGTGGTGTGTGTCCTGAGGCTCCTGTACCTCCTTCCTGATAGTTGAGGGGTAATAACTGTTCCTGAACCTGGTTGTGTGTGTCCCGAGGCTCCTGTACCTCCTTCCTGATGGATGAGGGGTAATAACTGTTCCTGAAACTGGTTGTGTGGATCCTGAGGCTCCTGTACCTCCTTCCTGATGGCTGAGGGGTAATAACTGTCACTGAACCTGGTGGTGTGTGTCCTGAGGCTCCTGTACCTCCTTCCTGATAGCTGAGGGGTTAATACCAGTTCCTGAACCTGGTGGTGTGTGTCCTGAGGCTCCTGTACCTCCTTCCTGATAGTTGAGGGGTTAATAACTGTTCCTGAACCTGGTGGTGTGAGTCCTTAGGCTCCTGTACCTCCTTCCTGATGCTTGAGGGTAATAACTGTTCCTGAACCTGGTGGTGTGTGTCCTGAGGCTCCAGTACCTCCTTCCTGATGGCTGAGGTGTAATAACTGTCCCTGAATCTGGGGGTGTGTGTCCCGAGGCTCCTGTACCTCCTTCCTGATGGCTGAGGGGTTAATAACTGTTCCTGAACCTGGTGGTGTGAGTCCTGAGGCTCCTGTACCTCCTTCCTGATGGTTGGGAGGTAATAACTGTTTCTGAACCTGATGGTGTGGGTCCTGAGGCTCCTGTACATCCTTCCTGATGGTTGAGGGGTGATAACTGTTCCTGAATCTGGTGGTGTGTGTCCTGAAGCTCCTGTACCTCCTTCCTGATGGCGGAGGGGTAATAACTGTTCCTGAACCTGGTGGTGTGTGTCCTGAGGCTCCTGTAGTTCCTTCCTGATGGTTGAGGGGTAATAACTGTCCCTGAACCTGGTGGTGTGTGTCCCGAGGCTCCTGTACCTTCTTCCTGATGATTGAGGGATAATAACTGTTCCTGAACCTGGTGTTGTGTGTCCTGAGGCTCCTGTACTTCCTTCCTGATGATTGAGGGGTAATAACAGTTCCTGAACCTTGTGGTGTGTGTCCTGAGGCTCCTGTACCTCCTTCCTGATGGCTGGTGGGTAATAACTGTCCCTGAACCTGGTGGTGTGTGTCCTGAGGCTCCACTACCTCCTTCCTGATGGCTGTGGGGTAATAACTGTCCCTGAACCTGGTGGTGTGTGTCCTGAGGCTCCTGTACCTCATTCCCGATGGCTGAGGGGTAATAACTGTCCCTGAATCTGGGGGTGTGTGTCCCGAGGCTCCTGTACCTCCTTCCTGATGGCTGAGGGGTTAATAATTGTTCCTGAACCTGGTGGTGTGAGTCCTGAGGCTCCTGTACCTCCTTCCTGATAGTTGGGAGGTAATAACTGTTTCTGAACCTGGTGGTGTGGGTCCTGAGGCTCCTGTACCTCCTTCCTGATGGTTGAGGGGTAATAACTGTCCCTGAACCTGGTGGTGTGTGTCCTGAGGCTCCACTACCTCCTTCCTGATGGCTGAGGGGTAATAACTGTCCCTGAACCTGGTGGTGTGTGTCCTGAGGCTCCACTACCTCCTTCCTGATAGCTGAGGGGTTAATAACTGTTCCTGTACCTGGTGGTGTGTGTCCTGAGGCTCCTGTACCTCCTTCCTGATAGTTGAGGGGTAATAACTGTTCCTGAACCTGGTTGTGTGTGTCCAGAGGCTCCTGTACCTCCTTCCTGATGGATGAGGGGTAATAACTGTTCCTGAAACTGGTTGTGTGGATCCTGAGGCTCCTATACCTCCTTCCTGATGGCTGAGGGGTAATAACTGTCACTGAACCTGGTGGTGTGTGTCCTGAGGCTCCTGTACCTCCTTCCTGATAGTTGAGGGGTTAATAACTGTTCCTGAACCTGGTGGTGTGAGTCCTGAGGCTCCTGTACCTCCTTCCTGATGGTTGGGAGGTAATAACTGTTTCTGAACCTGGTGGTGTGGGTCCTGAGGCTTCTGTACCTCCTTCCTGATGGTTGGGAGGTAATAACTGTTTCTGAACCTGGTGGTGTGGGTCCTGAGGCTCCTGTACATCCTTCCTGATGGTTGAGGGGTAGTAACTGTTCCTGAACCTGGTTGTGTGGGTCCTTAGGCTCCTGTACCTCCTTCCTGATGGTTGAGGGTAATTACTGTTCCTGAACCTGGTGGTGTGCGTCCTGAGGCTCCTGTACCTCCTTCCTGATGGTTGAGGAGTAATAACTGTTCCTGAACCTGGTTGTGTGTGTCCCGAGGCTCCTGTACCACCTTCCTGATGGATGAGGGGTAATAACTGTTCCTGAAACTGGTTGTGTGGGTCCTGAGGCTCCTGTACCTCCTTCCTGATGGCTGAGGGGTAATAACTGTTCCTGAACCTGGTGGTGTGTGTCCTGAGGCTCCCGTACCTCCTTCCTGATAGTTGAGGGGTTAATAACTGTTCCTGAACCTGGTGGTGTGAGTCCTGAGGCTCCTGTACCTCCTTCCTGATGGTTGGGAGGTAATAACTGTTTCTGAACCTGGTGGTGTGGGTCCTGAGGCTCCTGTACCTCCTTCCTGATGGTTGACGGTAATTACTGTTCCTGAACCTGGTGGTGTGCGTCCCGAGGCTCCTGTACCTCCTTCCTGATGGTTGACGGTAATTACTGTTCCTGAACCTGGTGGTGTGCGTCCCGAGGCTCCTGTACCTCCTTCCTGATGGTTGAGGGGTAATAACTGTTCCTGAAACTGGTTGTGTGGGTCCTGAGGCTCCTGTACCTCCTTCCTGATGGTTGAGGGGTAATAACTGTCCCTGAATCTGGGGGTGTGTGTCCCGAGGCTCCTGTACCTCCTTCCTGATGGCTGAGGGGTTAATAATTGTTCCTGAACCTGGTGGTGTGAGTCCTGAGGCTCCTGTACCTCCTTCCTGATGGTTGGGAGGTAATAACTGTTTCTGAACCTGGTGGTGTGGGTCCTGAGGCTCCTGTACCTCCTTCCTGATGGTTGAGGGGTAATAACTGTCCCTGAACCTGGTGGTGTGTGTCCTGAGGCTCCACTACCTCCTTCCTGATGGCTGAGGGGTAATAACTGCCCCTGAACCTGGTGGTGTGTGTCCTGATGCTCCACTACCTCCTTCCTGATAGCTGAGGGGTTAATAACTGTTCCTGAACCTGGTGGTGTGTGTCCTGAGGCTCCTGTACCTCCTTCCTGATAGTTGAGGGGTAATAACTGTTCCTGAACCTGGTTGTGTGTGTCCCGAGGCTCCTGTACCTCCTTCCTGATGGATGAGGGGTAATAACTGTTCCTGAAACTGGTTGTGTGGATCCTGAGGCTCCTGTACCTCCTTCCTGATGGCTGAGGGGTAATAACTGTCACTGAACCTGGTGGTGTGTGTCCTGAGGCTCCTGTACCTCCTTCCTGATAGCTGAGGGGTTAATACCAGTTCCTGAACCTGGTGGTGTGTGTCCTGAGGCTCCTGTACCTCCTTCCTGATAGTTGAGGGGTTAATAACTGTTCCTGAACCTGGTGGTGTGAGTCCTTAGGCTCCTGTACCTCCTTCCTGATGCTTGAGGGTAATAACTGTTCCTGAACCTGGTGGTGTGTGTCCTGAGGCTCCAGTACCTCCTTCCTGATGGCTGAGGTGTAATAACTGTCCCTGAATCTGGGGGTGTGTGTCCCGAGGCTCCTGTACCTCCTTCCTGATGGCTGAGGGGTTAATAACTGTTCCTGAACCTGGTGGTGTGAGTCCTGAGGCTCCTGTACCTCCTTCCTGATGGTTGGGAGGTAATAACTGTTTCTGAACCTGATGGTGTGGGTCCTGAGGCTCCTGTACATCCTTCCTGATGGTTGAGGGGTGATAACTGTTCCTGAATCTGGTGGTGTGTGTCCTGAAGCTCCTGTACCTCCTTCCTGATGGCGGAGGGGTAATAACTGTTCCTGAACCTGGTGGTGTGTGTCCTGAGGCTCCTGTAGTTCCTTCCTGATGGTTGAGGGGTAATAACTGTCCCTGAACCTGGTGGTGTGTGTCCCGAGGCTCCTGTACCTTCTTCCTGATGATTGAGGGGTAATAACTGTTCCTGAACCTGGTGTTGTGTGTCCTGAGGCTCCTGTACTTCCTTCCTGATGATTGAGGGGTAATAACAGTTCCTGAACCTTGTGGTGTGTGTCCTGAGGCTCCTGTACCTCCTTCCTGATGGCTGGGGGGTAATAACTGTCCCTGAACCTGGTGGTGTGTGTCCTGAGGCTCCACTACCTCCTTCCTGAGGGCTGTGGGGTAATAACTGTCCCTGAACCTGGTGGTGTGTGTCCTGAGGCTCCTGTACCTCATTCCTGATGGCTGAGGGGTAATAACTGTCCCTGAATCTGGGGGTGTGTGTCCCGAGGCTCCTGTACCTCCTTCCTGATGGCTGAGGGGTTAATAATTGTTCCTGAACCTGGTGGTGTGAGTCCTGAGGCTCCTGTACCTCCTTCCTGATGGTTGGGAGGTAATAACTGTTTCTGAACCTGGTGGTGTGGGTCCTGAGGCTCCTGTACCTCCTTCCTGATGGTTGAGGGGTAATAACTGTCCCTGAACCTGGTGGTGTGTGTCCTGAGGCTCCACTACCTCCTTCCTGATGGCTGAGGGGTAATAACTGTCACTGAACCTGGTGGTGTGTGTCCTGAGGCTCCTGTACCTCCTTCCTGATAGTTGAGGGGTTAATAACTGTTCCTGAACCTGGTGGTGTGAGTCCTGAGGCTCCTGTACCTCCTTCCTGATGGTTGGGAGGTAATAACTGTTTCTGAACCTGGTGGTGTGGGTCCTGAGGCTTCTGTACCTCCTTCCTGATGGTTGGGAGGTAATAACTGTTTCTGAACCTGGTGGTGTGGGTCCTGAGGCTCCTGTACATCCTTCCTGATGGTTGAGGGGTAGTAACTGTTCCTGAACCTGGTTGTGTGGGTCCTTAGGCTCCTGTACCTCCTTCCTGATGGTTGAGGGTAATTACTGTTCCTGAACCTGGTGGTGTGCGTCCTGAGGCTCCTGTAACTCCTTCCTGATGGTTGAGGAGTAATAACTGTTCCTGAACCTGGTTGTGTGTGTCCCGAGGCTCCTGTACCTCCTTCCTGATGGATGAGGGGTAATAACTGTTCCTGAAACTGGTTGTGTGGGTCCTGAGGCTCCTGTACCTCCTTCCTGATGGCTGAGGGGTAATAACTGTTCCTGAACCTGGTGGTGTGTGTCCTGAGGCTCCTGTACCTCCTTCCTGATAGTTGAGGGGTTAATAACTGTTCCTGAACCTGGTGGTGTGAGTCCTGAGGCTCCTGTACCTCCTTCCTGATGGTTGGGAGGTAATAACTGTTTCTGAACCTGGTGGTGTGGGTCCTGAGGCTCCTGTACCTCCTTCCGGATGGTTGAGGGGTGATAACTGTTCCTGAATCTGGTGGTGTGTGTCCTGAAGCTCCTGTACCTCCTTCCTGATGGTTGAGGGGTAGTAACTGTTCCTGAACCTGGCTGTGTGGGTCCTTAGGCTCCTGTACCTCCTTCCTGATGGTTGACGGTAATTACTGTTCCTGAACCTGGCGGTGTGCGTCCCGAGGCTCCTGTACCTCCTTCCTGATGGTTGAGGGGTAATAACTGTTCCTGAAACTGGTTGTGTGGGTCCTGAGGCTCCTGTACCTCCTTCCTGATGGCTGAGGGGTAATAACTGTTCCTGAACCTGGTGGTGTGTGTCCTGAGGCTCCTGTAGTTCCTTCCTGATGGTTGAGGGGTAATAAATGTCCCTGAACCTGGTGGTGTGCGACCTGAGGCTCCTATACCTCCTTCCTGATTGCTGAGTGGTAATAACTGCTCCTGAACCTGGTGGTGTTTGTCCCGAGGCTTCTGTACCTCCATCCTGATGGCTGAGGGGTAATAACTGATCTTGAACCTGGTGGTGTGTGACCCAAGGCTCCTGTACCTCCTTCCTGATGGTTGAGGGGGTAATAACTGTTTCTGAACCTGGTTGTGTGGGTTCTGAGGCTCCTGTACCTCCTTCCTGATTGCTGAGTGGTAATAACTGCTCCTGAACCTGGTGGTCTGGGACCTGAGGCTCCTGTACCTCCTTCCTGATGGCTGAGGGGTAATAACTGTCCCTGAATCTGGGGGTGTGTGTCCCGAGGCTCCTGTACCTTCTTCCTGATGATTGAGGGGTAATAACTGTTCCTGAACCTGGTGTTGTGTGTCCTGAGGCTCCTGTACTTCCTTCCTGATGATTGAGTGGTAATAACAGTTCCTGAACCTTGTGGTGTGTGTCCTGAGGCTCCTGTACCTCCTTCCTGATGGCTGAGGGGTAATAACTGTCCCTGAACCTGGTGGTGTGTGTCCTGAGGCTCCACTACCTCCTTCCTGATGGCTGTGGGGTAATAACTGTCCCTGAACCTGGTGGTGTGTGTCCTGAGGCTCCTGTACCTCCTTCCTGATGGCTGAGGGGTATAACTGTCCCTGAATCTGGGGGTGTGTGACCCGAGGCTCCTGTACCTCCTTCCTGATGGCTGAGGGGTTAATAATTGTTCCTGAACCTGGTGGTGTGAGTCCTGAGGCTCCTGTACCTCCTTCCTGATGGTTGGGAGGTAATAACTGTTTCTGAACCTGGTGGTGTGGGTCCTGAGGCTCCTGTACCTCCTTCCTGATGGTTGAGGGGTAATAACTGTCCCTGAACCTGGTGGTGTGTGTCCTGAGGCTCCACTACCTCCTTCCTGATGGCTGAGTGGTAATAACTGTCCCTGAACCTGGTGGTGTGTGTCCTGAGGCTCCACTACCTCCTTCCTGATAGCTGAGGAGTTAATAACTGTTCCTGAACCTGGTGGTGTGTGTCCTGAGGCTCCTGTACCTCCTTCCTGATAGTTGAGGGGTTAATAACTGTTCCTGAACCTGGTGGTGTGAGTCCTGAGGCTCCTGTACCTCCTTCCTGATGGTTGGGAGGTAATAACTGTTCCTGAACCTGGTGGTGTGTGTCCTGAGGCTCCTGTACCTCCTTCCTGATAGTTGAGGGGTTAATAACTGTTGCTGAACCTGGTGGTGTGAGTCCTGAGGCTCCTGTACCTCCTTCCTGATGGTTGAGGGGTAATAACTGTTTCTGAACCTGGTGGTGTGGGTCCTGAGGCTCCTGTACCTCCTTCCTGATGGTGGAGAGGTAATAACTGTTTCTGAACCTGGTGGTGTGGGTCCTGAGGCTCCTGTACCTCCTTCCTGATGGCTGAGGGGTAATAACTGTTCCTGTACCTGGTGGTGTGTGTCCTGAGGCTCCTGTACCTCCTTCCTGATAGTTGAGGGGTTAATAACTGTTCCTGAACCTGGTGGTGTGAGTCCTGAGGCTCCTGTACCTCCTTCCTTATGGTTGGGAGGTAATAACTGTTTCTGAACCTGGTGTTGTGGGTCCTGAGGCTCCTTTACCTCCTTCCTGATGGTTGAGGGGTGATAACTGTTCCAGAATCTGGTGGTGTGTGTCCTGAAGCTCCTGTACCTCCTTCCTGATGGTTGAGGGGTAATAACTGTCCCTGAACCTGGTGGTGTGCGACCTGAGGCTCCTATACCTCCTTCCTGATTGCTGAGTGGTAATAACTACTCCTGAACCTGGTGGTGTGTGTCCCGAGGCTCCTGTACCTCCATCCTGATGGCTGAGGGGTAATAACTGATCTTGAACCTGGTGGTGTGTGTCCCAAGGCTCCTGTACCTCCTTCCTGATGGTTGAGGGGGTAATAACTGTTCCTGAACCTGGTTGTGTGGGTCCTGAGGCTCCTGTACCTCCTTCCTGATGGTTGAGGGGTAATAACTGTCCCTGAAACTGGTGGTGTGCGACCTGAGGCTCCTATACCTCCTTCCTGATTACTGAGTGGTAATAACTGCTCCTGAACCTGGTGGTCTGGGACCTGAGGCTCCTGTACCTCCTTCCTGATGGCTGAGGGGTAATAACTGTCCCTGAATCTGGGGGTGTGTGTCCCGAGGCTCCTGTACCTTCTTCCTGATGATTGAGGGGTAATAACTGTTCCTGAACCTGGTGGTGTGTGTCCTGAGGCTCCTGTACTTCCTTCCTGATGATTGAGGGGCAATAACCGTTCCTGAACCTTGTGGTGTGTCTCCTGAGGCTCCTGTACCTCCTTCCTGATGGCTGAGGGGTAAAAACTGTCCCTGAACCTGGTGGTGTGTGTCCTGAGGCTCCACTACCTCCTTCCTGATGGCTGTGGGGTAATAACCGTCCCTGAACCTGTGGTGTGTGTCCTGAGGCTCCTGTACCTCCTTCCTGATGGCTGAGGGGTAATAACTGTCCCTGAATCTGGGGGGGTGTGTCCCGAGGCTCCTGTACCTCCTTCCTGATGGCTGAGGGGTTAATAACTGTTCCTGAACCTGGTGGTGTGGGTCCTGAGGCTCCTGTACCTCCTTCCTGATGGTTGAGGGGTAATAACTGTCCCTGAACCTGGTGGTGTGTGTCCTGAGGCTCCACTACCTCCTTCCTGATGGCTGAGGGGTAATAACTGTCCCTGAACCTGGTGGTGTGTGTCCTGAGGCTCCACTACCTCCTTCCTGATAGCTGAGGGGTTAATAACTGTTCCTGAACCTGGTGGTGTGCGTCCTGAGGCTCCTGTACCTCCTTCCTGATGGTTGAGGAGTAATAACTGTTTCTGAACCTGGTTGTGTGTGTCCCGAGGCTCCTGTACCTCCTTCCTGATGGCTGAGGGTTAATAACTGTCACTGAACCTGGTGGTGTGTGTCCTGAGGCTCCTGTACCTTCTTCCTGATAGCTGAGGGGTTAATAACTGTTCCTGAACCTTGTGGTGTGTGTCCTGAGGCTCCTGTACCTCCTTCCTGATAGTTGAGGGGTTAATAACTGTTCCTGAAACTGGTGGTGTGAGTCCTGAGGCTCCTGTACCTCCTTCCTGATGGTTGGGAGGTAATAACTGTTTCTGAACCTGGTGGTGTGGGTCCTGAGGCTCCTGTACCTCCTTCCTGATGGTTGGGAGGTAATAACTGTTTCTGAACATGGTGGTGTGGGTCCTGAGGCTCCTGTACCTCCTTCCTGATGGTTGAGGGTAATTACTGTTCCTGAACCTGGTGGTGTGCGTCCTGAGGCTCCTGTACCTCCTTCCTGATGGTTGAGGAGTAATAACTGTTTCTGAACCTGGTTGTGTGTGTCCCGAGGCTCCTGTACCTCCTTCCTGATGGATGAGGGGTAATAACTGTTCCTGAAACTGGTTGTGTGGGTCCTGAGGCTCCTGTACCTCCTTCCTGATGGCTGAGGGGTAATAACTGTTCCTGAACCTGGTGGTGTGTGTCCTGAGGCTCCTGTACCTCCTTCCTGATAGTTGAGGGGTTAATAACTGTTCCTGAACCTGGTGGTGTGAGTACTGATGCTCCTGTACCTGCTTCCTGATGGTTGGGAGGTAATAACTGTTTCTGAACCTGGTGGTGTGGGTCCTGAGGCTCCTGTACCTCCTACCTGATGGTTGAGGGGTGATAACTGTTCCTGAATCTGGTGGTGTGTGTCCTGAAGCTCCTGTACCTCCTTCCTGATGGTTGAGGGGGTAATAACTGTTCCTGAACCTGGTTGTGTGGGTCCTGAGGCTCCACTACCTCCTTCCTGATAGCTGAGGGGTTAATAACTGTTCCTGAATCTGGTGGTGTGTGTCCTGAAGCTCCTGTACCTCCTTCCTGATGGTTGAGGGGTAATAACTGTTCCTGAACCTGGTGGTGTGTGTCCTGAGGCTCCTGTACTTCCTTCCTGATGATTGAGGGGCAATAACCGTTCCTGAACCTTGTGGTGTGTCTCCTGAGGCTCCTGTACCTCCTTCCTGATGGCTGAGGGGTAAAAACTGTCCCTGAACCTGGTGGTGTGTGTCCTGAGGCTCCACTACCTCCTTCCTGATGGCTGTGGGGTAATAACCGTCCCTGAACCTGTGGTGTGTGTCCTGAGGCTCCTGTACCTCCTTCCTGATGGCTGAGGGGTAATAACTGTCCCTGAATCTGGGGGGGTGTGTCCCGAGGCTCCTGTCCCTCCTTCCTGATGGTTGAGGGGGTAATAACTGTTCCTGAACCTGGTTGTGTGGGTCCTGAGGCTCCACTACCTCCTTCCTGATAGCTGAGGGGTTAATAACTGTTCCTGAATCTGGTGGTGTGTGTCCTGAAGCTCCTGTACCTCCTTCCTGATGGTTGAGGGGTAGTAACTGTTTCTGAACCTGGCTGTGTGGGTCCTTAGGCTCCTGTACCTCCTTCCTGATGGTTGAGGGTAATTACTGTTCCTGAACCTGGTGGTGTGCGTCCCGAGGCTCCTGTACCTCCTTCCTGATGGTTGAGGGGTAATAACTGTTCCTGAAACTGGTTGTGTGGGTCCTGAGGCTCCTGTACCTCCTTCCTGATGGCTGAGGGGTAATAACTGTTCCTGAACCTGGTGGTGTGTGTCCTGAGGCTCCTGTAGTTCCTTCCTGATGGTTGAGGGGTAATAACTGTCCCTGAACCTGGTGGTGTGCGACCTGCGCTCCTATACCTCCTTCCTGATTGCTGAGTGGAAATAACTGCTCCTGAACCTGGTGGTGTGTGTCCCGAGGCGCCTGTACCTCCATCCTGATGGCTGAGGGGTAATAACTGATCTTGAATATGGTGGTGTGTGTCCCAAGGCTCCTGTACCTCCTTCCTGATGGTTGAGGGGGTAATAACTGTTGCTGAACCTGGTTGTGTGGGTCCTGATGCTCCTGTACCTCCTTCCTGATGGTTGAGGGGTAATAACTGTCCCTGAAACTGGTGGCGTGCGACCTGAGGCTCCTTTTCCTCCTTCCTGATTGCTGAGTGGTAATAACTGCTCCTGAACCTGGTGGTCTGGGACCTGAGGCTCCTGTACGTCCTTCCTGATGGCTGAGGGGTAATAACTGTCCGTGAATCTGGGGGTGTGTGTCCCGAGGCTCCTGTACCTCCTTCCTGATGATTGAGGGGTAATAACAGTTCCTCAACCTTGTGGTGTGTGTCCTGAGGCTCCTGTACCTCCTTCCTGATGGCTGAGGGGTAATAACTGTCCCTGAATCTGGGGGTGTGTCCCCCGAGGCTCCTGTACCTCCTTCCTGATGGCTGAGGGGTTAATAACTGTTCCTGAACCTGGTGGTGTGAGTCCTGAGGCTCCTGTACCTCCTTCCTGATGGTTGGGAGGTAATAACTGTTTCTGAACCTGGTGGTGTGGGTCCTGAGGCTCCTGTACCTCCTTCCTGATGGTTGAGGGGTAATAACTGTCCCTGAACCTGGTGGTGTGTGTCCTGAGGCTCCACTACCTCCTTCCTGATGGCTGAGGGGTAATAACTGTCCCTGAACCTGGTGGTGTGTGTCCTGAGGCTCCACTACCTCCTTCCTGATAGCTGAGGGGTTAATAACTGTTCCTGAACCTGGTGGTGTGTGTCCTGAGGCTCCTGTACCTCCTTCCTGATAGTTGAGGGGTAATAACTGTTCCTGAACCTGGTGGTGTGTGTCCTGAGGCTCCAGTACCTCCTTCCTGATGGCTGAGGGGTAATAACTGTCCCTGAATCTGGGGGTGTGTGTCCCGAGGCTCCTGTACCTCCTTCCTGATGGCTGAGGGGTTAATAACTGTTCCTGAACCTGGTGGTGTGAGTCCTGAGGCTCCTGTACCTCCTTCCTGATGGTTGGGAGGTAATAACTGTTTCTGAACCTGGTGGTGTGGGTCCTGAGGCTCCTGTACCTCCTTCCTGATGGTTGAGGTGTGATAACTGTTCCTGAATCTGGTGGTGTGTGTCCTGAAGCTCCTGTACCTCCTTCCTGATGGCTGAGGGGTAATAACTGTTCCTGAACCTGGTGGTGTGTGTCCTGAGGCTCCTGTAGTTCCTTCCTGATGGTTGAGGGGTAATAACTGTCCCTGAACCTGGTGGTGTGCGACCTGAGGCTCCTGTACCTCTATCCTGATTGCTGAGTGGTAATAACTGTTCCTGAACCTGGTGGTGTGGGTCCTGAGGCTCCTGTACCTCCTTCCTGATTGCTGAGTGGTAATAACTGCTCATGAACCTGGTGGTGTGTGTCCCGAGGCTCCTGTACCTCCTTCCTGATGGTTGAGGGGGTAATAACTGTTCCTTAACCTGGTTGTGTGGGTCCTGAGGCTCCACTACCTCCTTCCTGATAGCTGAGGGGGTAATAACTGTTCCTGAACCTGGTGGTGTGTGTCCTGAGGCTCCTGTACCTCCTTCCTGATGGCTGAGGGGTAATATCTGTCCCTGAATCTGGGGGTGTGTGTCCCGAGGCTCCTGTACCTTCTTCCTGATGATTGAGGGGTAATAACTGATCCTGAACCTGGTGGTGTGTGTCCTGAGGCTCCTGTACTTCCTTCCTGATGATTGAGGGGTAATAACAGTTCCTGAACCTTGTGGTGTGTGTCCTGAGGCTCCAGTACCTCCTTCCTGATGGCTGAGGGGTAATAACTGTCCCTGAACCTGGTGGTGTGTGTCCTGAGGCTCCAGTACCTCCTTCCTGATGGCTGAGGGGTAATAACTGTCCCTGAATCTGGGGGTGTGTGTCCCGAGGCTCCTGTACCTCCTTCCTGATGGCTGAGGGGTTAATAACTGTTTCTGAACCTGGTGGTGTGGGTCCTGAGGCTCCTGTACCTCCTTCCTGATGGTTGAGGGGTAATAACTGTCCCTGAACCTGGTGGTGTGTGTCCTGAGGCTCCACTACCTCCTTCCTGATGGCTGAGGGGTAATAACTGTCCCTGAACCTGGTGGTGTGTGTCCTGAGGCTCCTGTACCTCCTTCCTGATGATTGAGGGGTAATAACAGTTCCTGAACCTTGTGGTGTGTGTCCTCAGGCTCCACTACCTCCTTCCTGATGGCCGTGGGGTAATAACTGTCCCTGAACCTGGTGGTGTGTGTCCTGAGGCTCCAGTACCTCCTTCCTGATGGCTGAGGGGTAATAACTGTCCCTGAATCTGGGGGTGTGTGTCCCGAGGCTCCTGTACCTCCTTCCTGATGGCTGAGGGGTAAATAACAGTTTCTGAACCTGGTGGTGTGGGTCCTGAGGCTCCTGTACCTCCTTCCTGATGGTTGAGGGGTGATAACTGTTCCTGAATCTGGTGGTGTGTGTCCTGAAGCTCCTGTACCTCCTTCCTGATGGTTGAGGGGTAGTAACTGTTCCTGAACCTGGTTGTGTGGGTCCTTAGGGTCCTGTACCTCCTTCTTGATGGTTGAGGGTAATTACTGTTCCTGAACCTGGTGGTGTGCGTCCTGAGGCTCCTGTACCTCCTTCCTGATGGTTGAGGAGTAATAACTGTTCCTGAACCTGGTTGTGTGTGTCCCGAGGCTCCTGTACCTCCCTCCTGATGGATGAGGGGTAATAACTGTTCCTGAAACTGGTTGCGTGGATCCTGAGGCTCCTGTACCTCCTTCCTGATGGCTGAGGGGTAATAACTGTCACTGAACCTGGTGGTGTGTGTCCTGAGGCTCCTGTACCTCCTTCCTGATAGCTGAGGGGTTAATAACTGTTCCTGAACCTGGTGGTGTGTGTCCTGACGCTCCTGTACCTCCTTCCTGATAGTTGAGGGGTTAATAACTGTTCCTGAACCTGGTGGTGTGAGTCCTGAGGCTGCTGTACCTCCTTCCTGATGGTTGGGAGGTAATAACTGTTTCTGAACCTGGTGGTGTGGGTCCTGAGGCTCCTGTACCTCCTTCCTAATGGTTGAGGGGTGATAACTGTTCCTGAATCTGGTGGTGTGTGTCCTGAAAATCCTGTACCTCCTTCCTGATGGTTGAGGGGTAGTAACTGTTCCTGAACCAGGTTGTGTGGGTCCTTAGGCTCCTGTACCTCCTTCCTGATGGTTGAGGGTAATTACTGTTCCTGAACCTGGTGGTGTGCGTCCCGAGGCTCCTGTACCTCCTTCCTGATGGTTGAGGGGTAATAACTGTTCCTGAAACTGGTTGTGTGGGTCCTGAGGCTCCTGTACCTCCTTTTGGATGGCTGAGGGGTAATAACTGATCCTGAACCTGGTGGTGTGTGTCCCGAGGCTCCTGTACCTCCTTCCTGATGGTTGAGGGGTAATAACTGTTCCTGAAACTGGTTGTGTGGGTCCTGAGGCTCCTGTACCTCCTTCCTGATGGCTGAGGGGTAATAACTGATCCTGAACCTGGTGGTGTGTGTCCTGAGGCTCCTGTAGTTCCTTCCTGATGGTTGAGTGGTAATAACTGCTCCTGAACCAGGTGGTGTGTGTCCCGAGGCTCCTGTACCTCCATCCTGATGGCTGAGGGGTAATAACTGATCTTGAACCTGGTGGTGTGTGTCCCAAGGCTCCTGTACCTCCTTCCTGATGGTTGAGGGTGTAATAACTGTTCCTGAACCTGGTTGTGTGGGTCCTGAGTCTCCTGTACCTCCTTCCTGATGGTTGAGGGGTAATAACTGTCCCTGAAACTGGTGGTGTGCGACCTGAGGCTCCTATACCTCCTTCCTGATTGCTGAGTGGTAATAACTGCTCCTGAACCTGGTGGTCTGGGACCTGAGGCTCCTGTACCACCTTCCTGATGGCTGAGGGGTAATAACTGTCCCTGAATCTGGGGGTGTGTGTCCCGAGGCTCCTGTACCTTCTTCCTGATGATTGAGGGGTAATAACTGCTCCTGAACCTGGTGGTGTGTGTCCTGAGGCTCCTGTACTTCCTTCCGGATGATTGAAGAGTAATAACTGTTCCTGAACCTTGTGGTGTGTGTCCTGAGGCTCCGGTACCTCCTTCCTGATGGCTGAGGGATAATAACTGTCCCTGAACCTGGTGGTGTGTGTCCTGAGGCTCCACTACCTCCTTCCTGATGGCTGTGGGGTAGTAACTGTCCCTGAACCTGGTGGTGTGTGTCCTGAGGCACCTGTACCTCCTTCCTAATGGCTGAGGGGTAATAACTGTCCCTGAATCTGGGGGTGTGTGTCCCGAGGCTCCAGTACCTCCTTCCTGATGGCTGAGGGGTTAATAACTGTTCCTGAACCTGGTGGTGTGAGTCCTGAGGCTCCTGTACCTCCTTGCTGATGGTTGGGAGGTAATAACTGTTTCTGAACCTGGTGGTGTGGGTCCTGAGGCTCCTGTACCTCCTTCCTGATGGCTGAGGGGTAATAACTGTCCCTGAACCTGGTGGTGTGTGTCCTGAGGCTCCACTACCTCCTTCCTGATGGCTGAGGGGTAATAACTGTCCCTGAACCTGGTGGTCTGTGTCCTGAGGCTCCACTACCTCCTTCCTGATAGCTGAGGGGTTAATAACTGTTCCTGAACCTGGTGGTGTGTGTCCTGACTCTCCTGTACCTCCTTCCTGATAGTTGAGGGGTAATAACTGTTCCTGAACCTGGTGGTGTGTGTCCTGAGGCTCCACTACCTCCTTCCTGATGGCTGTGGGGTAATAACTGTCCCTGAACCTGGTGGTGTGTGTCCCGAGGCTCCTGTACCTCCTTCCTGATGGCTGAGGGGTTAATAACTGTTCCTGAACCTGGTGGTGTGAGTCCTGAGGCTCCTGTACCTCCTTCCTGATGGTTGGGAGGTAATAACTGTTTCTGAACCTGGTGGTGTGGGTCCTGAGGCTCCTGTACCTCCTTCCTGATGGTTGAGGGGTAATAACTGTCCCTGAACCTGGTGGTGTGCGTCCTGAGGCTCCACTACCTCCTTCCTGATGGTTGAGGGGTAATAACTGTCCCTGAACCTGGTGGTGTGTGTCCTGAGGCTCCACTACCTCCTTCCTGATGGCTGAGGGGTAATAACTGTCCCTGAATCTGGGGGTGTGTGTCCCGAGGCTCCTGTACCTCCTTCCTGATGGTTGAGGGGGTAATAACTGTTCCTGAACCTGGTTGTGTGGGTCCTGAGGCTCCACTACCTCCTTCCTGATAGCTGAGGGGTTAATAACTGTTCCTGAACCTGGTGGTGTGTGTCCTGAGGCTCCTGTACCTCCTTCCTGATGGTTGAGGGGTAATAACTGCTCCTGAACCTGGTGGTCTGGGACCTGAGGCTCCTGTACCTCCTTCCTGATGGCTGAGGGGTAATAACTGTCCCTGAATCTGGGGGGGTGTGTCCCGAGGCTCCTGTACCTTCTTCCTGATGATTGAGGGGTAATAACTGTTCCTGAACCTGGTGGTGTGTGTCCTGAGGCTCCTGTACTTCCTTCCTGATGATTGAGGGGTAATAACAGTTCCTGAACCTTGTGGTGTGTGTCCTGAGGCTCCAGTACCTCCTTCCTGATGGCTGAGGGGTAATAACTGTCCCTGAACCTGGTGGTGTGGGTCCTGAGGCTCCTGTACCTCCTTCCTGATGGTTGAGGGGTGATAACTGTTCCTGAATCTGGTGGTGTGTGTCCTGAAGCTCCTGTACCTCCTTCCTGATGGTTGAGGGGTAGTAACTGTTCCTGAACCTGGTTGTGTGGGTCCTTAGGGTCCTGTACCTCCTTCCTGATGGTTGAGGGTAATTACTGTTCCTGAACCTGGTGGTGTGCGTCCTGAGGCTCCTGTACCTCCTTCCTGATGGTTGAGGAGTAATAACTGTTCCTGAACCTGGTTGTGTGTGTCCCGAGGCTCCTGTACCTCCCTCCTGATGGATGAGGGGTAATAACTGTTCCTGAAACTGGTTGCGTGGATCCTGAGGCTCCTGTACCTCCTTCCTGATGGCTGAGGGGTAATAACTGTCACTGAACCTGGTGGTGTGTGTCCTGAGGCTCCTGTACCTCCTTCCTGATAGCTGAGGGGTTAATAACTGTTCCTGAACCTGGTGGTGTGTGTCCTGACGCTCCTGTACCTCCTTCCTGATAGTTGAGGGGTTAATAACTGTTCCTGAACCTGGTGGTGTGAGTCCTGAGGCTGCTGTACCTCCTTCCTGATGGTTGGGAGGTAATAACTGTTTCTGAACCTGGTGGTGTGGGTCCTGAGGCTCCTGTACCTCCTTCCTAATGGTTGAGGGGGGATAACTGTTCCTGAATCTGGTGGTGTGTGTCCTGAAAATCCTGTACCTCCTTCCTGATGGTTGAGGGGTAGTAACTGTTCCTGAACCTGGTTGTGTGGGTCCTTAGGCTCCTGTACCTCCTTCCTGATGGTTGAGGGTAATTACTGTTCCTGAACCTGGTGGTGTGCGTCCCGAGGCTCCTGTGCCTCCTTCCTGATGGTTGAGGGGTAATAACTGTTCCTGAAACTGGTTGTGTGGGTCCTGAGGCTCCTGTACCTCCTTTTTGATGGCTGAGGGGTAATAACTGATCCTGAACCTGGTGGTGTGTGTCCCGAGGCTCCTGTACCTCCTTCCTGATGGTTGAGGGGTAATAACTGTTCCTGAAACTGGTTGTGTGGGTCCTGAGGCTCCTGTACCTCCTTCCTGATGGCTGAGGGGTAATAACTGATCCTGAACCTGGTGGTGTGTGTCCTGAGGCTCCTGTAGTTCCTTCCTGATGGTTGAGTGGTAATAACTGCTCCTGAACCAGGTGGTGTGTGTCCCGAGGCTCCTGTACCTCCATCCTGATGGCTGAGGGGTTAATAACTGTTCCTGAACCTGGTGGTGTGAGTCCTGAGGCTCCTGTACCTCCTTGCTGATGGTTGGGAGGTAATAACTGTTTCTGAACCTGGTGGTGTGGGTCCTGAGGCTCCTGTACCTCCTTCCTGATGGCTGAGGGGTAATAACTGTCCCTGAACCTGGTGGTGTGTGTCCTGAGGCTCCACTACCTCCTTCCTGATGGCTGAGGGGTAATAACTGTCCCTGAACCTGGTGGTCTGTGTCCTGAGGCTCCACTACCTCCTTCCTGATAGCTGAGGGGTTAATAACTGTTCCTGAACCTGGTGGTGTGTGTCCTGACTCTCCTGTACCTCCTTCCTGATAGTTGAGGGGTAATAACTGTCCCTGAACCTGGTGGTGTGTGTCCTGAGGCTCCTGTACCTACTTCCTGATGGCTGAGGAGTAATAACTTTCCCTCAATCTGGGGGCGTGTGTCCCGAGGCTCCTGTACCTCCTTCCTGATGGCTGAGGGGTTAATAACTGTTCCTGAACCTGGTGGTGTGAGTCCTGAGGCTCCTGTACCTCCTTCCTGATGGTTGGGAGGTAATAACTGTTTCTGAACCTGGTGGTGTGGGTCCTGAGGCTCCTGTACCTCCTTCCTGATGGTTGAGGGGTAATAACTGTCCCTGAACCTGGTGGTGTGCGTCCTGAGGCTCCACTACCTCCTTCCTGATGGTTGAGGGGTAATAACTGTCCCTGAACCTGGTGGTGTGTGTCCTGAGGCTCCACTACCTCCTTCCTGATGGCTGAGGGGTAATAACTGTCACTGAACCTGGTGGTGTGTGTCCTGAGGCTCCTGTACCTCCTTCCTGATAGCTGAGGGGTTAATAACTGTTCCTGAACCTGGTGGTGTGTGTCCTGACGCTCCTGTACCTCCTTCCTGATAGTTGAGGGGTTAATAACTGTTCCTGAACCTGGTGGTGTGAGTCCTGAGGCTGCTGTACCTCCTTCCTGATGGTTGGGAGGTAATAACTGTTTCTGAACCTGGTGGTGTGGGTCCTGAGGCTCCTGTACCTCCTTCCTAATGGTT
This sequence comes from Hypanus sabinus, assembly GCF_030144855.1. NCBI lineage: Eukaryota > Metazoa > Chordata > Chondrichthyes > Myliobatiformes > Dasyatidae > Hypanus > Hypanus sabinus. Next base: position 350,370 of record NW_026778977.1, on the reverse strand, counting down.
GAGGGGGGATAACTGTTCCTGAATCTGGTGGTGTGTGTCCTGAAAATCCTGTACCTCCTTCCTGATGGTTGAGGGGTAGTAACTGTTCCTGAACCTGGTTGTGTGGGTCCTTAGGCTCCTGTACCTCCTTCCTGATGGTTGAGGGTAATTACTGTTCCTGAACCTGGTGGTGTGCGTCCCGAGGCTCCTGTGCCTCCTTCCTGATGGTTGAGGGGTAATAACTGTTCCTGAAACTGGTTGTGTGGGTCCTGAGGCTCCTGTACCTCCTTTTTGATGGCTGAGGGGTAATAACTGATCCTGAACCTGGTGGTGTGTGTCCCGAGGCTCCTGTACCTCCTTCCTGATGGTTGAGGGGTAATAACTGTTCCTGAAACTGGTTGTGTGGGTCCTGAGGCTCCTGTACCTCCTTCCTGATGGCTGAGGGGTAATAACTGATCCTGAACCTGGTGGTGTGTGTCCTGAGGCTCCTGTAGTTCCTTCCTGATGGTTGAGTGGTAATAACTGCTCCTGAACCAGGTGGTGTGTGTCCCGAGGCTCCTGTACCTCCATCCTGATGGCTGAGGGGTTAATAACTGTTCCTGAACCTGGTGGTGTGAGTCCTGAGGCTCCTGTACCTCCTTGCTGATGGTTGGGAGGTAATAACTGTTTCTGAACCTGGTGGTGTGGGTCCTGAGGCTCCTGTACCTCCTTCCTGATGGCTGAGGGGTAATAACTGTCCCTGAACCTGGTGGTGTGTGTCCTGAGGCTCCACTACCTCCTTCCTGATGGCTGAGGGGTAATAACTGTCCCTGAACCTGGTGGTCTGTGTCCTGAGGCTCCACTACCTCCTTCCTGATAGCTGAGGGGTTAATAACTGTTCCTGAACCTGGTGGTGTGTGTCCTGACTCTCCTGTACCTCCTTCCTGATAGTTGAGGGGTAATAACTGTCCCTGAACCTGGTGGTGTGTGTCCTGAGGCTCCTGTACCTACTTCCTGATGGCTGAGGGGTAATAACTTTCCCTCAATCTGGGGGCGTGTGTCCCGAGGCTCCTGTACCTCCTTCCTGATGGCTGAGGGGTTAATAACTGTTCCTGAACCTGGTGGTGTGAGTCCTGAGGCTCCTGTACCTCCTTCCTGATGGTTGGGAGGTAATAACTGTTTCTGAACCTGGTGGTGTGGGTCCTGAGGCTCCTGTACCTCCTTCCTGATGGTTGAGGGGTAATAACTGTCCCTGAACCTGGTGGTGTGCGTCCTGAGGCTCCACTACCTCCTTCCTGATGGTTGAGGGGTAATAACTGTCCCTGAACCTGGTGGTGTGTGTCCTGAGGCTCCACTACCTCCTTCCTGATGGCTGAGGGGTAATAACTGTCCCTGAATCTGGGGGTGTGTGTCCCGAGGCTCCTGTACCTCCTTCCTGATGGTTGAGGGGGTAATAACTGTTCCTGAACCTGGTTGTGTGGGTCCTGAGGCTCCACTACCTCCTTCCTGATAGCTGAGGGGTTAATAACTGTTCCTGAACCTGGTGGTGTGTGTCCTGAGGCTCCTGTACCTCCTTCCTGATGGTTGAGGGGTAATAACTGCTCCTGAACCTGGTGGTCTGGGACCTGAGGCTCCTGTACCTCCTTCCTGATGGCTGAGGGGTAATAACTGTCCCTGAATCTGGGGGGGTGTGTCCCGAGGCTCCTGTACCTTCTTCCTGATGATTGAGGGGTAATAACTGTTCCTGAACCTGGTGGTGTGTGTCCTGAGGCTCCTGTACTTCCTTCCTGATGATTGAGGGGTAATAACAGTTCCTGAACCTTGTGGTGTGTGTCCTGAGGCTCCAGTACCTCCTTCCTGATGGCTGAGGGGTAATAACTGTCCCTGAACCTGGTGGTGTGGGTCCTGAGGCTCCTGTACCTCCTTCCTGATGGTTGAGGGGTGATAACTGTTCCTGAATCTGGTGGTGTGTGTCCTGAAGCTCCTGTACCTCCTTCCTGATGGTTGAGGGGTAGTAACTGTTCCTGAACCTGGTTGTGTGGGTCCTTAGGGTCCTGTACCTCCTTCCTGATGGTTGAGGGTAGTTACTGTTCCTGAACCTGGTGGTGTGCGTCCTGAGGCTCCTGTACCTCCTTCCTGATGGTTGAGGAGTAATAACTGTTCCTGAACCTGGTTGTGTGTGTCCCGAGGCTCCTGTACCTCCCTCCTGATGGATGAGGGGTAATAACTGTTCCTGAAACTGGTTGCGTGGATCCTGAGGCTCCTGTACCTCCTTCCTGATGGCTGAGGGGTAATAACTGTCACTGAACCTGGTGGTGTGTGTCCTGAGGCTCCTGTACCTCCTTCCTGATAGCTGAGGGGTTAATAACTGTTCCTGAACCTGGTGGTGTGTGTCCTGACGCTCCTGTACCTCCTTCCTGATAGTTGAGGGGTTAATAACTGTTCCTGAACCTGGTGGTGTGAGTCCTGAGGCTGCTGTACCTCCTTCCTGATGGTTGGGAGGTAATAACTGTTTCTGAACCTGGTGGTGTGGGTCCTGAGGCTCCTGTACCTCCTTCCTAATGGTTGAGGGGGGATAACTGTTCCTGAATCTGGTGGTGTGTGTCCTGAAAATCCTGTACCTCCTTCCTGATGGTTGAGGGGTAGTAACTGTTCCTGAACCTGGTTGTGTGGTTCCTTAGGCTCCTGTACCTCCTTCCTGATGGTTGAGGGTAATTACTGTTCCTGAACCTGGTGGTGTGCGTCCCGAGGCTCCTGTACCTCCTTCCTGATGGTTGAGGGGTAATAACTGTTCCTGAAACTGGTTGTGTGGGTCCTGAGGCTCCTGTACCTCCTTTTTGATGGCTGAGGGGTAATAACTGATCCTGAACCTGGTGGTGTGTGTCCCGAGGCTCCTGTACCTCCTTCCTGATGGTTGAGGGGTAATAACTGTTCCTGAAACTGGTTGTGTGGGTCCTGAGGCTCCTGTACCTCCTTCCTGATGGCTGAGGGGTAATAACTGTCACTGAACCTGGTGGTGTGTGTCCTGAGGCTCCTGTAGTTCCTTCCTGATGGTTGAGTGGTAATAACTGCTCCTGAACCAGGTGGTGTGTGTCCCGAGGCTCCTGTACCTCCATCCTGATGGCTGAGGGGTAATAACTGATCTTGAACCTGGTGGTGTGTGTCCCAAGGCTCCTGTACCTCCTTCCTGATGGTTGAGGGTGTAATAACTGTTCCTGAACCTGGTTGTGTGGGTCCTGAGGCTCCTGTACCTCCTTCCTGATGGTTGAGGGGTAATAACTGTCCCTGAAACTGGTGGTGTGCGACCTGAGGCTCCTATACCTCCTTCCTGATTGCTGAGTGGTAATAACTGCTCCTGAACCTGGTGGTCTGGGACCTGAGGCTCCTGTACCACCTTCCTGATGGCTGAGGGGTAATAACTGTCCCTGAATCTGGGGGTGTGTGTCCCGAGGCTCCTGTACCTTCTTCCTGATGATTGAGGGGTAATAACTGCTCCTGAACCTGGTGGTGTGTGTCCTGAGGCTCCTGTACTTCCTTCCGGATGATTGAGGGGTAATAACTGTTCCTGTACCTGGTGGTGTGTGTCCTGCGGCTCCTGTACCTCCTTCCTGAAGGCTGAGGGGTAATAACTGTCCCTGAACCTGGTGGTGTGTGTCCTGAGGCTCCACTACCGCCTTCCTGATGGCTGAGGGGTAATGACTGTCCCTGAACCTGGTGGTGTGCGACCTGAGGCTCCTATACCTCCTTCCTGATTGCTGAGTGGTAATAACTGCTCCTGAACCTGGTGGTCTGGGACCTGAGGCTCCTGTACCTCCTTCCTGATGGCTGAGGGGTAATAACTGTCCCTGAATCTGGGGGGGTGTGTCCCGAGGCTCCTGTACCTTCTTCCTGATGATTGAGGGGTAATAACTGTTCCTGAACCTGGTGGTGTGTGTCCTGAGGCTCCTGTACTTCCTTCCTGATGATTGAGGGGTAATAACAGTTTCTGAACCTTGTGGTGTGTGTCCTGAGGCTCCAGTACCTCCTTCCTGATGGCTGAGGGGTAATAACTGTCCCTGAACCTGGTGGTGTGGGTCCTGAGGCTCCTGTACCTCCTTCCTGATGGTTGAGGGGTGATAACTGTTCCTGAATCTGGTGGTGTGTGTCCTGAAGCTCCTGTACCTCCTTCCTGATGGTTGAGGGGTAGTAACTGTTCCTGAACCTGGCTGTGTGGGTCCTTAGGCTCCTGTACCTCCTTCCTGATGGTTGAGGGTAATTACTGTTCCTGAACCTGGTGGTGTGCGTCCTGAGGCTCCTGTACCTCCTTCCTGATGGTTGAGGAGTAATAACTGTTCCTGAACCTGGTTGTGTGTGTCCCGAGGCTCCTGTACCTCCCTCCTGATGGATGAGGGGTAATAACTGTTCCTGAAACTGGTTGCGTGGATCCTGAGGCTCCTGTACCTCCTTCCTGATGGCTGAGGGGTAATAACTGTCACTGAACCTGGTGGTGTGTGTCCTGAGGCTCCTGTACCTCCTTCCTGATAGCTGAGGGGTTAATAACTGTTCCTGAACCTGGTGGTGTGTGTCCTGACGCTCCTGTACCTCCTTCCTGATAGTTGAGGGGTTAATAACTGTTCCTGAACCTGGTGGTGTGAGTCCTGAGGCTGCTGTACCTCCTTCCTGATGGTTGGGAGGTAATAACTGTTTCTGAACCTGGTGGTGTGGGTCCTGAGGCTCCTGTACCTCCTTCCTAATGGTTGAGGGGGGATAACTGTTCCTGAATCTGGTGGTGTGTGTCCTGAAAATCCTGTACCTCCTTCCTGATGGTTGAGGGGTAGTAACTGTTCCTGAACCTGGTTGTGTGGGTCCTTAGGCTCCTGTACCTCCTTCCTGATGGTTGAGGGTAATTACTGTTCCTGAACCTGGTGGTGTGCGTCCCGAGGCTCCTGTACCTCCTTCCTGATGGTTGAGGGGTAATAACTGTTCCTGAAACTGGTTGTGTGGGTCCTGAGGCTCCTGTACCTCCTTTTTGATGGCTGAGGGGTAATAACTGATCCTGAACCTGGTGGTGTGTGTCCCGAGGCTCCTGTACCTCCTTCCTGATGGTTGAGGGGTAATAACTGTTCCTGAAACTGGTTGTGTGGGTCCTGAGGCTCCTGTACCTCCTTCCTGATGGCTGAGGGGTAATAACTGATCCTGAACCTGGTGGTGTGTGTCCTGAGGCTCCTGTAGTTCCTTCCTGATGGTTGAGTGGTAATAACTGCTCCTGAACCAGGTGGTGTGTGTCCCGAGGCTCCTGTACCTCCATCCTGATGGCTGAGGGGTAATAACTGATCTTGAACCTGGTGGCGTGTGTCCCAAGGCTCCTGTACCTCCTTCCTGATGGTTGAGTGTGTAATAACTGTTCCTGAACCTGGTTGTGTGGGTCCTGAGGCTCCTGTACCTCCTTCCTGATGGTTGAGGGGTAATAACTGTCCCTGAAACTGGTGGTGTGCGACCTGAGGCTCCTATACCTCCTTCCTGATTGCTGAGTGGTAATAACTGCTCCTGAACCTGGTGGTCTGGGACCTGAGGCTCCTGTACCACCTTCCTGATGGCTGAGGGGTAATAACTGTCCCTGAATCTGGGGGTGTGTGTCCCGAGGCTCCTGTACCTTCTTCCTGATGATTGAGGGGTAATAACTGCTCCTGAACCTGGTGGTGTGTGTCCTGAGGCTCCTGTACTTCCTTCCGGATGATTGAGGGGTAATAACTGTTCCTGTACCTGGTGGTGTGTGTCCTGCGGCTCCTGTACCTCCTTCCTGAAGGCTGAGGGGTAATAACTGTCCCTGAACCTGGTGGTGTGTGTCCTGAGGCTCCACTACCGCCTTCCTGATGGCTGAGGGGTAATGACTGTCCCTGAACCTGGTGGTGTGCGACCTGAGGCTCCTATACCTCCTTCCTGATTGCTGAGTGGTAATAACTGCTCCTGAACCTGGTGGTCTGGGACCTGAGGCTCCTGTACCTCCTTCCTGATGGCTGAGGGGTAATAACTGTCCCTGAATCTGGGGGGGTGTGTCCCGAGGCTCCTGTACCTTCTTCCTGATGATTGAGGGGTAATAACTGTTCCTGAACCTGGTGGTGTGTGTCCTGAGGCTCCTGTACTTCCTTCCTGATGATTGAGGGGTAATAACAGTTTCTGAACCTTGTGGTGTGTGTCCTGAGGCTCCTGTACCTCCTTCCTGATGGCTGAGGGGTAATAACTGTCCCTGAACCTGGTGGTGTGTGTCCTGAGGCTCCACTACCTCCTTCCTGATGGCTGTGGGGTAATAACTGTCCCTGAACCTGGTTGTGTGGGTCCTGAGGCTCCTGTACCTCCTTCCTGATGGCCTCAGTGAGACCTGGGTGGTGGGTTTTTCTGATGGCGGATGCTGCTTGTGACAAGATTTCACGTAGACGCACTGGTTCGTGGGGCGTACCCTACCCGTGATGGACTGGGCCGTGTCCACGACTTTGAATACGATTTTCCGATCAAGCGCTTTGGTCCTCTTAGTGAGGCAGCCAGTCAATAGGCTCCGCACTGCACATCTGTCAAAGTTTGGGACGTCCTACGGCATCTTTGCGAACTCCGAAGGGAGCGGAGCCGCTGTCGAACTTTCTTTCGCAACTGCTGCGCCCGGTCCCAGGCACATCCCTGGACCGTGTTGGTCATTGGCACGAACGGAAGACTTCATAGTTTGTTTTGATGAAGAAATAAAGAATAATTTCATAAGCCACATTGCTGAAGGCGGAATAGGAAATAAATGGAACGCCGGGAAGCGTCGGTGGGCCGTGTGGCACCCGGAGAAGCGGAGCCTGTAGTTGCTCTCATTGTGCCTGTCGTGCAGGGCAGTCCTGAGGTTGCCCCCAGTGCTGAGGTCCCATCTGGCCCACTCTCCGGAGGCAAGCTCTGAGGTGATGTTGGAGTCCGGGCATGAGGGGATACGAGGAGACTTGGAGCTGAGAGGGAAACGGGTCAGCCATGATGATTTGACGGAGTAAGGTCGATGGGCTTGTCCCTGCACCTTCTGATCCTTCAAGCCATCCCACCCAGCAATGCCCCGATTTTAAACCCAGCCCAGGGCACTTACGGTCTTTTGATTGCTCAAGGCCTTCTGTTGCAAGCAATGTCCGTCAGGCCAGGCCCAGCGCTAGCGGTACGTACAACACGCTGGAGGAACTCAGCAGGTCGGGCAGCATCCGTGGAGAGGGGCAGTTAACGCTTCGGGCCGAGACCCTTCGTCAGGACTGAAGAGGGAGGGGGCAGGGGTCCCATAAAGAAGGTGGGAGGAGGGTGGAAAACCAATCAGAGGAAAGATCAAGGGGTGGGAGAGGGGAAGCGGGGATAGGCAGGAGAGGTGAAGAAGGAATCTAAGGGGAAAGCACTATGGACAGTAGAAGGAGGCGGAACCATGAGGGAGGGGATAGGCAGCTGGAGGAGGAGGCAGAGTGAAACTGGGATGAGGGAAGGGAGAGGGAGGGAATTACCGGAAGTTGGAGAATTCGATGTTCATGCCAAGGGGCTGGAGACTACCCAGAAGGTAGATGAGGTGTTGCTCCTCCAACTTGAGTTTGGCCTCATCATGGCAGTAGAGGAGGCCACGTATGGACATATCCGAATGGGAATGTGAAGGAGAGTTGAAGTGGGTGGCAACCGGGAGATCCTGTCTGTTGTGACGGACGGAGCAGAGATGCTTGATGAAGCGGTCCCCCAATCTGTGTCGGGTCTCACCGATGTAGAGGAGGCCACACCGGGAGCACCGCATTCAATAGATGACCCCGACGGACTCACAAGTGAAGTGTTGCCTCACCTGGACGGACTGTTTGGGGCTCTGAATGGTGGTAAGAGAGGAGGTGTGTTGCACTTAAGCTAGCAGAGTCTGAATCAGTTTTGTTCTCACTGACACATGTGAAGACTTGTTGTATTGTGGCGGCAATTGATAAAAAAAAAGATTACTCTAAATTACAATCTGAAATACTTGTAAAACTATTACTGAGATGTGGAAAACTAACTAATATTCTCAGACAGCATAGAATCTTAGAAATCTACAGCACATGACAGGCTCTTCGGCCCATAATGTTGTGCCGACCAGACAGACAGACAGACATACTTTATTGATCCCGAGAGAAATTGGGTTTCGTTACAGTCACACCAACTAAGAATAGTGTCGAGATATACCAATATAAAACCATAAATAATTTAATAATAATAATAAGAAGTTAATCATGCCAAGTGGAACTAAGTCCAGGACCAGCCTATTGGCTCAGGGTGTCTGACACTCCGAGGGAGGAGTTGTAAAGTTTGATGGCCACAGGCAGGAATGACTTCCTATGACGCTCAGTATTGCATCTCGGTGGAATGAGTCTCTGGCTGAATGTACTCCTGTGCCTAACCAGTACATTGTGGAGTGGATGGACCCTATCATATCCGCCTCCACCACTGTTGCTGACAGCCCATTCCACGCACCCACCACTCTCTGTGTAAAAACTTACCCCTGACATCCCCCTTGTACCTACTCCCCAGCACCTTAAAACTGTGGCCCCTTTAGTTAGCCATTTCAGCCCTGGGAAAAAGCCTCTGACTATCCACACGATCAATGCCTCTCATCATCTTGTACACCTCTATCAGGTCACCTCTCACCCTCTGTCGCTCCAAGGAGAAAAGGCCGAGTTCACTCAACCTATTCTCATAAAGCACGCTCCCCAATCCAGGCAACATCTCCTCTGCAATCTCTCTATAGTATCCACATCCTCCCTGTAGTGAGGTGACCAGAACTGAGCACCATACTCCAAGTGGGGTCTAATTGAGGTCTCATATAACTTATAACATTACCTCATGGGTCTTGAAGCCGATCCCACAGCTGATGAAGGCCTTCTTAACAACACGGTCAACCTGCGCAGCAGCTTTGAGTGTCCTATGGACACGGTCCCCAAGATCCCTCTGATCCTCCACACTGCCAAGTGTCTGACCATTAATACTATATTCAGTCTTCATATGTGACCTACCGATATGAACCGTTTCACAATTATCTCGGTTGATCTTCATCTGCCACTTCTCAGCCCAGTCCTGCAGCCTATCGACGTAGCCTCTGACAATTCCCAGCACCCCCAGCTTTCGTCGCTCCTGAAATGTTGAGTGTGTGCCTTCAGCCTCCTGCCCCTTCTCCCCGGGACCAAGGGACGGGCAGGCAAAAAGTTTTGAGGAGCTTTCAGGCCGAAGACAGGTGATTGCCCACCTTGTGATGGTGGTAATGAGAAGAGGACATGCCCTGTGGGGGGGGCGGGGGGGGGGTGAGGTGAGGGTCCCTCGCGAGTGGATGCTGCCCTTTTCTGAGGCACCGCCTTTTCGAGGATTTCTTTGATGGCACAGAGGCGAGTGGCCATGATGGAGCAGGCTGAGTTTTTACAAACCCCCGGCAGCCTTTTGCCTCCTCCTCCACGCCAGACGGTGATGCAACTGGTTAGAAGGTTCTCCACAGCGCATTCATCCTCTGGAGCGTCTGGAGCTCCCGGCGAAATATCGCTGAGTGTGTGTCTTCAGGCTCCTGTACATCCTCCCTGATGACAGAGGGGAAGAAGCTGTTCTTGAATCGCTGAGTGTGTGTCTTCAGGCTCCTGTACCTCCTCCCTGATGGCAGAGGGGAAGAAGCTGTTCCTGAATCGCTGAGTGTGTGTCTTCAGGCTCCTGTACCTCCTCCCTGATGGCAGAGGGGAAGAAGCTGTTCCTGAATCGTTGAGTGTGTGTCTTCAGGCTCCTGTACCTCCTCCCTGATGGCAGAGGGGAAGAAGCCGTTCCTGAATCATTGAGTGTGTGTCTTCAGGCTCCTGTACACCCTCCCTGATGGCAGAGGGGAAGAAGCTGTTCCTGAATCATTGAGTGTGTGTCTTCAGGCTCCTGTACCTCCTCCCTGATGGCAGAGGGGAAGAAGCTGTTCCTGAATCGCTGAGTGTGTGTCTTCAGGCTCCTGTACCTCCTCCCTGATGGCAGAGGGGAAGAAGCTGTTCCTGAATCGCTGAGTGTGTGTCTTCAGGCTCCTCTACCTCCTCCCTGATGGCAGAGGGGAAGAAGCTGTTACTGAATCATTGAGTGTGTGTCTTCAGGCTCCTGTACCTCCTCCCTGATGGCAGAGGGGAAGAAGCTGTTCCTGAATCACTGAGTGTGTGTCTTCAGGCTCCTGTACCTCCTCCCTGATGGCAGAGGGGAAGAAGCTGTTCCTGAATCGCTGAGTGTGTGTCTTCAGGCTCCTCTACCTCCTCCCTGATGGCAGAGGGGAAGAAGCTGTTACTGAATCATTGAGTGTGTGTCTTCAGGCTCCTGTACCTCCTCCCTGATGGCAGAGGGGAAGAAGCCGTTCCTGAATCATTGAGTGTGTGTCTTCAGGCTCCTGTACCTCCTCCCTGATGGCAGAGGGGAAGAAGCTGTTCCTGAATCACTGAGTGTGTGTCTTCAGGCTCCTGTACCTCCTCCCTGATGGCAGAGGGGAAGAAGCCGTTCCTGAATCATTGAGTGTGTGTCTTCAGGCTCCTGTACACCCTCCCTGATGGCAGAGGGGAAGAAGCTGTTCCTGAATCGTTGAGAGTGTGTCTTCAGGCTCCTGTACCTCCTCCCTGATGGCAAAGGGGAAGAAGCTGTTCCTGAATCGTTGAGTGTGTGTCTTCAGGCTCCTGTACCTCCTCCCTGATGGCAGAGGGGAAGAAGCTGTTCCTGAATCACTGAGTGTGTGTCTTCAGGCTCCTGTACCTCCTCCCTGATGGCAGAGGGGAAGAAGCTGTTCCTGAATCGCTGAGTGTGTGTCTTCAGGCTCCTGTACCTCCTCCCTGATGGCAGAGGGGAAGAAGCTGTTCCTGAATCGTTGAGTGTGTGTCTTCAGGCTCCTGTACCTCCTCCCTGATGGCAGAGGGGAAGAAGCCGTTCCTGAATCATTGAGTGTGTGTCTTCAGGCTCCTGTACACCCTCCCTGATGGCAGAGGGGAAGAAGCTGTTCCTGAATCATTGAGTGTGTGTCTTCAGGCTCCTGTACCTCCTCCCTGATGGCAGAGGGGAAGAAGCTGTTCCTGAATCGCTGAGTGTGTGTCTTCAGGCTCCTGTACCTCCTCCCTGATGGCAGAGGGGAAGAAGCTGTTCCTGAATCGCTGAGTGTGTGTCTTCAGGCTCCTCTACCTCCTCCCTGATGGCAGAGGGGAAGAAGCTGTTACTGAATCATTGAGTGTGTGTCTTCAGACTCCTGTACCTCCTCCCTGATGGCAGAGGGGAAGAAGCCGTTCCTGAATCATTGAGTGTGTGTCTTCAGGCTCCTGTACACCCTCCCTGATGGCAGAGGGGAAGAAGCTGTTCCTGAATCATTGAGTGTGTGTCTTCAGGCTCCTGTACCTCCTCCCTGATGGCAGAGGGGAAGAAGCCGTTCCTGAATCATTGAGTGTGTGTCTTCAGGCTCCTGTACACCCTCCCTGATGGCAGAGGGGAAGAAGCTGTTCCTGAATCATTGAGTGTGTGTCTTCAGGCTCCTGTACCTCCTCCCTGATGGCAGAGGGGAAGAAGCTGTTCCTGAATCGCTGAGTGTGTGTCTTCAGGCTCCTCTACCTCCTCCCTGATGGCAGAGGGGAAGAAGCTGTTACTGAATCATTGAGTGTGTGTCTTCAGGCTCCTGTACCTCCTCCCTGATGGCAGAGGGGAAGAAGCTGTTCCTGAATCGTTGAGTGTGTGTCTTCAGGCTCCTGTACCTCCTCCCTGATGGCAGAGGGGAAGAAGCTGTTCCTGTATCACTGAGTGTGTGTCTTCAGGCTCCTGTACCTCCTCCCTGATGGCAGAGGGGAAGAAGCTGTTCCTGAATCGCTGAGTGTGTGTCTTCAGGCTCCTGTACCTCCTCCCTGATGGCAGAGGGGAAGAAGCTGTTCCTGAATCGTTGAGTGTGTGTCTTCAGGCTCCTGTACCTCCTCCCTGATGGCAGAGGGGAAGAAGCCGTTCCTGAATCATTGAGTGTGTGTCTTCAGGCTCCTGTACACCCTCCCTGATGGCAGAGGGGAAGAAGCTGTTCCTGAATCATTGAGTGTGTGTCTTCAGGCTCCTGTACCTCCTCCCTGATGGCAGAGGGGAAGAAGCTGTTCCTGAATCACTGAGTGTGTGTCTTCAGGCTCCTGTACCTCCTCCCTGATGGCAGAGGGGAAGAAGCTGTTCCTGAATCGCTGAGTGTGTGTCTTCAGGCTCCTCTACCTCCTCCCTGATGGCAGAGGGGAAGAAGCTGTTACTGAATCATTGAGTGTGTGTCTTCAGGCTCCTGTACCTCCTCCCTGATGGCAGAGGGGAAGAAGCCGTTCCTGAATCATTGAGTGTGTGTCTTCAGGCTCCTGTACCTCCTCCCTGATGACAGAGGGGAAGAAGCTGTTCCTGAATCATTGAGTGTGTGTCTTCAGGCTCCTGTACCTCCTCCCTGATGGCAGAGGGGAAGAAGCTGTTCCTGAATCACTGAGTGTGTGTCTTCAGGCTCCTGTACCTCCTCCCTGATGGCAGAGGGGAAGAAGCTGTTCCTGAATCGTTGAGTGTGTGTCTTCAGGCTCTTGCACCCCCTCCCTGATGGTAGCAATGAGACCAGGGCACGTCCTGGGTGACGTGGGCGCTTAACGACGGATGCTGCCTTCTGTAGATGCCCTGGATGCTGGGGCAGTCTGTGCCTGCAATGAAGCCGACGGGGTTTGCAGCCTCCTGCATCTTTTCCCTGACCCAATGCATCTGTAGCAGACTGTGACGCAACCTGTCGGCCTGCTCCCCATGGTACATCTGCTGAAACCTGTTTGGGGGTGGGGGGGGCGGTGGTCTTTAGTGTCAGGGTTGATGAGCAAAGGGACTTTGTGCTCCATGTCATAGCTCCCCGAAAGTGGCAAAGCAGGATGATAGGGTGGTCAGGAAGGCATATGGCATGCTCGACTTGCAGGCTTATAAAACTCTAGCTAGGCCGCATCCGGAGTATTCTGGTAGGCTGGATCTCAAGGCCTGGGAGAGGGCGCAGGGGAGGTTTACCAGGATGCTGCCTGGATTAGAAGATGTTTGCGCTATGAAGGGAAGTCGGGTTTGTGTTGGAGATCTGACAGATAGAGGTTTAACATCTGCCGGACGATGCTGAGGATGTTCTCCGAGGCTGTGGTGGCCAGTGCTATCATGTTTGCTGTTGTGTACTGGGGCAGCAGGCTGAGGGTAGCAGACACCAACAGAATCAACAAACTCATTGGTAAGGCCGGTGATGTTGTGGGGGTGGAACTGGACTCTCTGACGGTGGTGTCGGAAAAGAGGATGCTGTCCAAGTTGCATGCCATCTTGGACAATGACTCCCATCCACTCCATAATGTACCGGTTAGGCTCAGGAGTACATTCAGCCAGAGACTCATTCCACCAAGATGCAACATTGAGTGTCATAGGAAGTCATTCCTGCCTGTGGCCATCAAACTTTACAACTCCTCCCTTGGAGTGTCAGACACCCTGAGCCAATAGGCTGGTCCTGGACTTAGTTCCACTTGGCATAATTTACTTATTACTATTCTTTAATTATTTATGGTTAAATATTGCTATATTTCTTCACTATCCTTGGTTGGTGCGACTGTAACGAACCCCAATTTCCCTTGGGATCAATAAAGTATGCCTGTCTATCTGTTATACAATTTTGAGTGACATAGATGGAGTAGACAGACGCTATCTTTTGTAACCCAGGGTTGAAATGTTCCGTACCAAAGTGCATTTATGGTGGGGGGGGGGGCAATTTCAAAGGAGATCTGAGGGACAAGTTGTAGTGATAGGATAGGACTGTACAGTCATCAAAGATCTCACCGTTAAAGGAGCAAATGTCGTCATCATGGACAACCGAAGAGACTCTGATAATAAAATTTACCGTGAATTTTGATACGCAGGGAACAGTAAGGTCCAGAGAAGGGCGGAAGACCAGAGGGTGAGGTCGCCCGTCTTGTAAAGACACTGGCCTGGGAGAAGGCGATGGCAGACCCACTTCTGTAGAAAACTTCGCCAAGAGCCATCACGGTCAGGGAAGGACCACGGTCACCTGCGTCACACGATGGGGCGCATAATGATGATGCCATATGGCACGGCGCACAATGATGATGGGTAACTTGTTGCATCACTGTGTGGTACACACACCGCACCGAGGCAGAGAGGAGGGTTCCTCCGAGGGGAGTTAAAGAATGCTGGAGGAACTCAGCGGGTCAGGCAGCTTAAAGGGCGGTAAATAAACTGTCGGCGTTTCAGTCTGGGACCCTTCAGCAGGACTGGAGAGGAAGTGGGGAAGATGCCGGAATAAAAAGCAGACTTCAGCAGAACAGGGAGGAGGAGGAGGGGTTCCTGAGGGTAGGCGATAAGCAGGTGAGAAGAGGATGCTTTTTATATTTTTACATGTTGCACTTTTTACAATTGTATATTACGCACATTGCGCTCCACATCCGCCCTGCAGCATCTAACTTCCTTTTTTTATATAATTCTTTCGTATGTCATGGCCTGACCAGCTCGCCACAGCAAAATTCCTCATGTTTGGTGAATAATCTTGTTGACCCAGCCCAAGCTTCCCCGCCCCAGCGATCTAGCACTCTGGCATGAGCACGTCTGGCCACTCTCCCCACCCCACCCCACAAGTCCACAGACCCAGTGTAATGAGCGCTTTGGGCCTGTGTGGGGCGCTAGAGAGCACCAGGCCCCGGCCACCATTGAGAGCACCCTGGTTTGCTTAATCGTCATTCAATAACAGTTGTTAATCATTTAGAGTTGTGGGGTGCTCCTCTCGGGCGACTCTCTCCTCCCAATGCTGTCTCCTTTAATGCCTTCTGCTTTAAAGCTTGTCAAGTTTACTTCGACAGGCTTGGGGCTCCCGCGTTACTTTAAGCATTGTTTAAGCGGACGCCTGATCAGCAGTGGGGGGTGGGGGGGATCCTGGTTTTGAGAGCGTGGCTTCTCGTGGTGTCGCTCGGCCGGGCCGCCGATGCTCCTCCGGGATTAACTGTGAATAAACCCTTGTCGGAATCTTTTCTCTTCTCTGCGCTTGGGTCACGACACAGCCAAGAGCCATCAGGGCTGTGGAAAGACCACGGATACCGTGACACGTAGGAGGAGAGCGGGGCCGCAGCCCGCCCACTGCTCCGCCATCTTGTCATGTCATCGACTCGGTCGCCAGCTCTTACCCAGCCCCTCGACTTCCTGTCGGCCCCAGTCCCCGTTAACCTCTGCTCAACCGGATCTCTCCTTCCTCCTCTCTCGAAGGCGCTTGCCCCCCCCCCCCCCCGCCCTTGTGATTCTAAATTCCATCAGGGTGCCAGGGCGGGCTCTTTACCATTTGAGTTGTCAGAGCATTGCGGGAGATGACAAAGTAAAAGGACCCGTCCAAGATGGGATCGTGAACAGTGGCCAGGAAGTCCACTTATCGGGTGACTCGATCTCTCAGGTGAATAAACCCTCTGCAGCCCCATAAATCAACCGCCCTGAGTACATATTTGTCTTTAGTTGGATTAAGGCCAGGAGGTGAAAAGCCAATGATTTATGTGTTATCCTCTGCTCTGTGATGATACCTGACCTCTGGCCCTGCCGACAGTCTTGACCATTCAGGTAGGCTCACAGCGTCTGTACAGAAGATGAAACCTGGGACATTAATCTCAGGCTGGGACCGGGAGGGCAGGAGTGTGACTTAATGACGGAAAGCGTGAGATACTATCTCCTGATCACCATCGGGTGACCTGTGCTCGAAGGCATAAATGAGGCCATGGGGAATGGGTGGGGGGGGGTGGCAGTGGGAACACTCTGTTGACGATGCTGTCTTGCCTCGGGCACCGAGAGTGCCAGTAGGACGAATCAGCAGAATGAGCCAAGACGGCCGTGCAATTTCGGCAGACTGAACAAAGAGGCGAGCTGTTCCCTAAACGGGGAGCAGATTCAGAAACCAGCGGCGCGGGGTGACTGGGGCGACCCCGTGCGGACAGGTGACCGGCAGGTGGTGAGGAAGGCAAAGACAGTGTTAGAGTACGAGACCAAGGGGGCAGCTGCTGGGGCTTTATCAGGCACTGGTCAGACCACACGCTTCTCTTCGCAGTTTCTGCCCTCTTGTCTAAGACTGAAATTGGAGAGTGCCCAGTAGAAGGATTCCAGGAAAGGAAGGGTTAATGAGTGAGTGGCTGCTGATGGCCCTGTGTTTGAGCCCACTGGAGTTTAGAAGAGTGAGGGAGGATCTCGCTGAATACCAAAAGGCATAGATAGAGTGGATGTGGAGAGGATGTTTCCTATAGTGGGGGAGTCTAGGACCAGAGGACACAGATAGAGTGGATGTGGAGAGGATGTTTCCTATAGTGGGGGTCTAGGACCCGAGGACACAGATAGAGTGGATGTGGAAAGAATGTTTCCTATAGTGGGGAGTCTAGGACCAGAGGACACAGATAGAGTGACTGTGGAGAGGATGTTTCCTATAGTGGGGGAGTCTAGGACCAGAGGACACAGATAGAGTGGATGTGGAAAGAATGTTTCCTATGGTGGGGAGTCTAGGACCAGAGGGCACAGCCTCAGAATAGAGGGACCTCCTTTAGAACAGAGATGAGGAGGAATTTCTTTAGCCAGAGGGTGGTGAATCTGTGGAATTCATTGCCACGGACGGCTGTGCAGGCCAAGTCACAATACTAGGTGTATTGAAAGCAGAGGTTGAGAAATTTTAGATTAGTCAGGGCGAGAGGAAATGTGACCACAGTGACTTTGACCGTGGAATGATTGCAGGTGCCGGGTGGGGTGGTTTGAGTATCTCAGAGACCGCTGACCTCCTGGAGTTGTTGCACACCACAGTCTCTGCAGTTTACGGAGAATGGCGCAAGAAGCAGAGACGGGGTTTAAGCGAAGGGGTGCCGGCAGTGTAGCCGTTAGCACGGCCCCTTACAGCCCAGGCGACCCGGGGTTCAGTTCCCGAGTGAGGAGTTTCCACGTCCTTCCATTGGCCGTGCGGGTGAAGACGCCTCGTTAATGAGAGAGGTCAATGGCCGGACTGGTTCAAGCTGACAGGAAGACGACAGTAACTCAAATAGATAGATAGATAGATACTTTATTCATCCCCAAGGGGAAATTCAACATTTTTCCAGTGTCCCATACACTTATTGTAGCAAAACTAATTATATAAGTATTTAACTCAATATAAATATGATATGCATCTAAAATCACCCTCCCAAAAAGCTTTAATAAATAGCTTTTAAAGAGTTCTTAAATAGTTACTAAAGTGCATTGAGTGGTAACTTCAGCTCAGTCCTAACCCCGGCACTTTAACATGTCTTGCCCCTGGTGGTTGAATTGTAGAGCTGAATGGCGTTGGGGAGTAATGATCTCTTCATCCTGTCTGAGGAGCATTGCATTGACAGCAACCTGCCGCTGAAGCTGCTTCTCTGTCTCTGGATGGTGCTGTGCAGAGGATGTTCAGGGTTTCCCATGATTGACCGTAGCCTACTCAGCGCCCTCCGCTCTGCCACCGATGTCATACTCTCCAGTTCTGTGCCCACAACAGAGCCCACCATCCTTACCAGCTTATTAAGACGTGAGGCATCCCTCTTCTTAATGCTGCCTCCCCAGCACGCCACCACAAAGAAGAGGGCGCTCTCCACAACTGACCGATAGAACATCTTCAGCATCTGACTACAAACATTGAATGACGCCAGCCTTCTGAGGAAGTACAGTCGACTGTGTGCTTTCCTGCACAGGGCATCTGTGTTGGCAGTCCAGTCTAGCTTCTCGTCTAACTACACTCCCAGATACTTGTAGGTCTTAACCTGCTCCACACATTCTCCATTAATGATCACTGGCTCCATATGAGGCCTAGGTCCCCTAAAGTCCACCACCATCTCCTTGGTCTTGGTGATATTGAGACGCAGGTAGTTTGAGTTGCACCATATCACAAAGTCCTGTATCAGTTTCCTATACTCTTCCTCCTGACCATTCCTGACACACCCCACTATGGCCATATCATCAGCGAACTTCTGCACATGGCAGGACTCCGAGTTATATTGGAAGTCTGATGTGTACAGGGTGAACAGGACCGGAGAGAGCACGGTCCCCTGCGGCGGTCCACACGTTACAACCGCGGTGTGCAGAGGAGCATCTCTGAACGCACAACACATCGAGCCTTGAAGTGGACGGGCCGCAGCAGCAGAAAACCACAAACCACGAGTTTAGGAGCCGAGAGGTAATGTTGCAGCTGTATCGGACCCTGGTCAGACCCCACTTGGAGTACCGTGCTCAGTTCTGGACGCCTCACTACAGGAAGGATGTGGAAACCATAGAAAGGGTGCAGAGGAGATTTACAAGGATGTTGCCTGGATTGGGGAGCATGCCTTATGAGAATAGGTTGAGTGAACTCGGCCTTTTCTCCTTGGAGCGACGGAGGATGAGAGGTGACCTGGTAGAGGTGTACAAGATGATGAGAGGCATTGATCGTGTGGATAGTCAGAGGCCTTTTCCCAGGGTTGAAATGGCTAGCACGAGAGGACACATTTTTTTAAGGTGCTGGGGAGTAAGTACAGAGGAGATGTCAGGGGTAAGTTTTTTACTCAGAGAGTGTTGAGTGTGTGGAATGGGCTGCTGGCAACGGTGGTGGAGGCGGAAACAATAGCGACGTTTAAGAGACTCCTGGACAGGTACATGGAGCTCAGAAAAATCGAGGGCTATGGGTAACCCTGCGTAATTTCTCAGGTAAGGACATGTTCGGCACAGCATTGTGGGCCGAAGGGCCTGTATTGTGCTGTAGGTTTTCTATGTTTCTGTGATAAACTGGCTGCTGAGGGTATGTCAGAGACGTGCCAGGACTTAACTGGAAAATGAGCTGTGCCGCTGATGGGAAGGATATTATTCATGGCTTTAATATCTCAGATGGGTGCAGTAACTGCGTAAATTACAGCACATTTCAGTATGTCGGCGTAAATCCTCATCAGGACGAGGGTTCGTTTGGCAAACCGAGCAGCTCCCAGGCCCACAGCTCCAGACGATCTTAATCGCTCTCCCAGAACGGTCTCTGGGGTGGCCGTTAAAGTCCGGACGGAGCGAACCCCATCGTAACGAGTGGAAATCCGCGCCACAGAAGAACGGCGGTTAGCGTGAGGCTGTCACAGCTCGTTAGGGGTGGTGGGAGTGCGAGAATTCGGAGGTCAACCACGGCGTCCTCTGGAAGGGGTTCTCTACGTCCTCCCTATGGGATGGGTGGGAATCCTGCCCCTGGGAGGTGGTACAGGAGCCTGAAGACACACACTCAACGATTCAGGAACAGCTTCTTCCCCTCTGCCATCAGGGAGCAGGTACAGGAGCCTGAAGACACACACTCAACGATTCAGGAACAGCTTCTTCCCCTCTGCCATCAGGGAGGGGGTACAGGAGCCTGAAGACACACACTCAACGATTCAGGAACAGCTTCTTCCCCTCTGCCATCAGTGAGGAGATACAGGAGCCTGAAGACACACACTCAACGATTCAGGAACAGCTTCTTCCCCTCTGCCATCAGGGAGGGGGTACAGGAGCCTGAAGACACACACTCAACGATTCAGGAACAGCTTCTTCCCCTCTGCCATCAGTGAGGAGATACAGGAGCCTGAAGACACACACTCAGCGATTCAGGAACAGCTTCTTCCCCTCTGCCATCAGGGAGGAGGTACAGGAGCCTGAAGACACACACTCAGAGATTCAGGAAAAGCTTCTTCCCCTCTGCCATCAGGGAGGGGGTACAGGAGCCTGAAGGCACACACTGAACGATTCAGGAACAGCTTCTTCCCCTCTGCCATCAGGGAGGAGGTACAAGGGCCTGAAGACACACACTCAGCGATTCAGGAACAGCTTCTTCCCCTCTGCCATCAGGGAGGAGGTACAGGAGCCTGAAGGCACACACTCAGTGATTCAGGAACAGCTTCTTCCCCTCTGCCATCAGGGAGGAGGTACAGGAGCCAGAAGACACACACTCAACGATTCAGGAACAATTTCTTCCCCTCTGCCATCAGGGAGGAGGTACAGGAGCCTGAAGACACACACTCAACGATTCAGAAACAGCTTCTTCCCCTCTGCCATCAGGGAGGAGGTACAGGAGCCTGAAGGCACACATTCAACAATTCAGGAACAGCTTCTTCCCCTCCGCCATCGGTGAGGAGATACAGGAGCCTGAAGACACACACTCAACGATTCAGGAACAGCTCCTTCCCCACTGCCATCCGATTTCTGAATGGACACTGACCCCATGAACACTACCTCACAACGTTTTTTAAAACGTACTTTTGACTTTTGCTCTACTTATTTTAATTTAACTGTTTAGTATACATATATACTTACCGTAATCCGGTTATTTTCTATATTTATCATGCATTTCATTGTACTACTGCCTCAAAGTTAACAGATTTCACGACATATGCTGGTGATATTAAACCTGACTCAGATTTTGCAGTTTTCCCAAGCCAATTTGCCTGTCGTAGAGCAGTAGATGGAGAAACAATTATCTGCCCACTCGCTTCTGGTGGCAATGTAGAAAGCCCATTACTTACCAATCGTAGCTCCTGGTTACGATCCTAATCATAAGACCTGAAGCCAAAGGAGCTGAATGAGGCCATTCGGCTCATCGCGTCTGCTCCGCCATTTCATCACGGCTGATCCACTTTCCCTCTCAGCCCCATTCTCCTGCCTTCTCCCCGTATCCCTTCCTGCCCTGACTAATCAAGAACCTATCAACCTCTGCCTTAAATGTACCCAGTGACTTGGCCTCCACAGCCACCCGTGGCAACAAATTCCACACATTCACTGCTCCCTGGCTAAAGGAATTCATCCTTGTCTCAGTTCTGAGTGAACATCCCTCTATTCTGAAGCTGTGCGCTCTGGTGCTAAACTCCACCCCACCCT
This sequence comes from Hypanus sabinus, assembly GCF_030144855.1. Classification (NCBI taxonomy): domain Eukaryota; kingdom Metazoa; phylum Chordata; class Chondrichthyes; order Myliobatiformes; family Dasyatidae; genus Hypanus; species Hypanus sabinus. Next base: position 329,541 of record NW_026778977.1, on the reverse strand, counting down.
CCCCCCCACCAGAGGAAACACCCTCTCCAATTCCACTCTTATCAAAGCCTTTCAGCGTTCGATAGATCCCTCCTCATGCTCCTGAATTCCAGTGAGTACAGGCCCAGAGCCATGAGACGCTCCTCATGTAGTAACCTAGTAACTTGGAGTATTGTGTCCAGTTTTGGGCTCCTTATTTTAGAAAGGATATACTGACATTGGAGAGGGTTCAGAGAAGATGCACGAGAATCATTCCAGGAATGAAAGGGTTACCGTGTGAGGAACGTCTGGCAGCTCCTGGGCTGTATTCCCTGGAGTTCAGGAGAATGGGGGGGGGGGGGGGGGAACATAGAAACATTCCGAATGTTAAAAGGCCTGAACAGATTAGATACGGCCAAGTTATTTCCCATGGAGTCTAGGACAAGAGGGCACAACTTCGGGATTTAAGGACGTCCATTTAGAACAGAGATGTGAAGAAATTACTTCAGAGGGTGGTAAATCTGTGGAATTTGTTGCCACAAGTGGCTGTGGAGGCCAAATCGTTGGGTGCTTTTCAGGCGGAGATAGACAGGTTCTCGATTAGCCAGGGCATCAAAGGGTCTGGGGTGAAGACAGGGGAGTGGGGATGACTGGATGAAGTGGATCCGCCCAGCATTGAATGGCGGAGCAGATTCAAGGGGCCGAATGGCCTACTCCTGCTCCTATATCTAGGGCTGAAATGATTGCCACGAGAGGGCACAGGTTTAAGGTGCTGGGGAGTAGGTACAGAGGAGATGTCAGGGGTAAGTTTTTTACGCAGAGAGTGGTGAGTGTGTAGAATGGGCTGCCGGTAACAGTGGTGGAGGCGGATACGATAGGGTCTTTTAAGAGACTTTTAGATAGGTTAGTAAAATTGAGGGCTATAGGTAAGCCTAGTAATTTCTGAGGTAGGGACGTGTTCGGCACAGCTTTGTGGGCCGAAGGGACTGTATTGTGCTGTAGGTTTTCTATGTTTCTATATCTTATGGTCTTTTCATCCCCAGAATTATTCTAGTAAACCTCCTCCCCAATGTCTTAGAGAAGGGGGCCAAAGCCGGTCACAGTAATCCAAGTGCGGCCTCACCACAGCCTCGTTGTTATATAGGCCAGTCCAAAAACGCAAGAAGCTCCCACGTGCCTGCAATGTTGGGAGGGAAGCGGAGCAGCGGAAGGAAACTCGCGCGGTCCCGGGGAGAGTGCACAAAAAGTGGCAGGAATTGCACGACCAATCAGTGACCTTTGGCGCCATAAGGCGATCGCGCCGATCGCTGCTCTACGGCGCCCCCAGCCAAGGGGAAGCGTGATGAGCAATTGCCCTCACAATTCTGAGAGGGCTGTACATTAACATCCATCATACCTCTGTACGGGTGAGACCAGAACTAGAGATCGGGGGTTGAGGGTGAAAGGTGAATCGTTCCATGGGGACATGATGTTGGGGGGGGAACCTCTTCACTCAGAGGCTGGATGTAGTGGATTCGGCCCCGCCCGGCGTGGGCAAAGCCCTTCCCACCATCGTGCGCTTCGACATGAAACACTGTCGCAGGAAAGCAGCATCCATCATCAGGGACACTCAATACACTAGAGGAGGAAGGTACAGGAGTTATTACCCCTCAACCATCAGGAAGGAGCTAGAGGAGCCTCAGGACCCACACCACCAGGTTCAGGAACAGTTATTACCCCTCAACCATCAGGAAGGAGGTACAGGATCCTCAGGACACACACCACCAGGTTCAGGGACAGTTATTACGCTTCAACCATCAGAAAGGAGGTACAGGAGCCTCAGGACCCACAGCACCAGGTTCAGGGACAGTTATCACCCCTCAACCATCAGGAAGGAGGTACAGGAGCCTCAGGACCCACACCACCAGGTTCAGGAACAGTTATTACCCCAACCATCAGGAAGGAGGTACAGGAGCCTCAGGACCCACAGCACCAGGTTCAGGGACAGTTATCACCCCTCAACCATTACGAAGGAGGTACAGGAGCCTCAGGACCCACACCACCAGGTTCAGGAACAGTTATTACCCCTCAACCATCAGGAAGGAGGTACAGGAGCCTCAGGACCCACAGCACCAGGTTCAGGGACAGTTAGCACCCCTCAACCATCAGGAAGGAAGTACAGGAGCCTCAGGACCCACACCACCAGGTTCAGGAACAGTTATTACCCCAACCATCACGAAGGAGGTACAGGAGCCTCAGGACCCACACCACCAGGTTCAGGAACAGTTATTACCCCAACCATCAGGAAGGAGGTACAGGAGCCTCAGGACCCACAGCACCAGGTTCAGGGACAGTTATCACCCCTCAACCATCAGGAAGGAGGTACAGGAGCCTCAGGACCCACACCACCAGGTTCAGGAACAGTTATTACCCCAACCATCACGAAGGAGGTACAGGAGCCTCAGGACCCACACCACCAGGTTCAGGAACAGTTATTACCCCAACCATCACGAAGGAGGTACAGGAGCCTCAGGACCCACACCACCAGGTTCAGGAACAGTTATTACCCCTCAACCATCAGGAAGGAGGTACAGGAGCCTCAGGACCCACAGCACCAGGTTCAGGGACGGTTATCACCCCTCAACCATCAGGAAGGAGGTATAGGAGCCTCAGGTCCCACACCACCAGGTTCAGGAGTGGTTATTACCCCTCAACCATCAGGAAGGAGGTACAGGAGCCTCAGGTCCCACACCACCAGGTTCAGGGACAGTTATTACCCCTCAACCATCAGGAAGGAGGTACAGGAGCCTCAAGGCCCAGACCACCTGGTTCAGGAACAGTTATTACCCCTCAACCATCAGGAAGGAGGTACAGGAGCCTCAGGGCCCACACCACCAGGTTCAGGAACAGTTATCACCCCTCAACCATCAGGAAGGAGGTACAGGAGCCTCAAGTCTCACACCAGCAGGTTCAGGAACAGTCATTACCCCTCAACCATCAGGCTCTTGAACAACTTCACTGGTCCCATCACTGAGCTGATCCCATAACCAATGGACTCAATTTCAAGGTCTCTTCATCTCAGGTTCTACATATGTATTGCTGATTCATTCACCACTGTTGTTTCATCCGTTTGCATTTGCAGTGTGTGTTGTCTTCTGCACTCTGTCTGTACCCCCTAGTCTGGGCGATCTGTCATTGATTCTGTTATCGCTACCATTCTGTAATTTACTGAGTATACCCACAAGAAAATGAATCTATGGGGCATGGAGGGCTATGGTCCCAGTGTCGGATGACAGGATGAGGCAGGTCAATACTTTGGCGTGTTTGGTGACCCCAAACAAAATTTTGAAAAGTCAATGCGATACAGAGCTGCCATCGTCATGACTGAGACCATAAGGCCAATCGGCCCATCGAGTCTGCTCTGCCGATTCACCATGGCTGATCCATTCGCCCCTCTCAGCTCCCGTCTCCTGCCTTCTCCCCCGTATCCCTTCACGCCCCGGCCAATCAAGAATCTATCAATCTCTGCCTTAAGTACTCTCAGCGAATTCCACAGATTCACCACTCTCTGGCTAAAGAGATTCCTCCTCATCTACGTTCTAAAAAAAGACGCCTCTCTTTCTGCGACTGCATCCTTTCCGGCCTAGGACTCCCCCACTGTCGGAAATACCTGCCCTGCATCGGGTCGCTCTGAAGAAAATTTTAACCCCGGTGTACCGAGAGGATTGGGTTTAAAACCGAAGGGTGCGGGAGATGTTATGCCGCACGGAAAGGTAAAATCCTTTCAAATCTAGCAAGTCAGCAGCGCTGTGTCAGCCGGCTTTCCCCGTTAACACGGAGAGGCCAGCCTCCCCAATTCACAGCGGACCCCAGTTCCCTAACCTTTGACCTCTCTCGAAAACATACCTGATTGGTCAAGCTTTGAAGGCTCCAGGCCTGTAGTCACCGGAGTTTAGAAGAAGGAGAAGGGGAGGCGGGAGGGGGAATTGCGGGAACTCATTGCGACCTATCAAATATTGGAATGTCTTGACAGAGCAGAGAGGATGTTTCCTACAGCCTCGCACCAGAGGACACAGCCTCAGAACAGAAGGACGTCGCTTCAGAAGATTGACGAGGAGACGTTTCTTTAGCCAGGGGGTGGCAAATCCGTGGAATTCATTGCCACCGACTGGCTGTGGAGCCCAAGTCATTGGGTATATTTGAGGCAGAGGTTGATAGGTTCACGATTTGTCGGTGGGGGGGGGATGGTCAAAGGGTACGGGGGAGGGTAGGAGAGTGGAGTTGAGAGGTATAACGAGTCAGGCATGATGGAATGGCGGAGAAGATCCCATGGCCTAACTCTGCTCCCACGTCTTGTGGTCTCCCAGTCTCTTTGGCGAGCATCAATAATAATAGCTCCTCCTCGGCTCAGTGTCAAACTAACAGGGCCTTCCGGTTGTCAAGGGAGACGTGAATCCTGTCGTGGTGCTACCCGTCCCAAAAGAAAGGACGTCTGCCAAGCCTCGTGGGAAGTTTCGCTCGCACGAGCCCAACCTGGCGTCAATGATGGAGGTCACAACATAGCAATCCCCCTCAGCGGCCTCCACCCTTTCCGATCGATTTTC